>NC_056739.1:1421656538-1421754038 GCF_019279795.1 Protopterus annectens | reverse complement strand
ATATTTAAGGTTGTACCTAATTCAGAAAGATATAACAAGGGATGAGGTAATTAAGATTATAATGTTATTGGAAATAATTTTGAATAATAATGTTTTCATATTTGCTGATAAGTATTTTTTGCAAACAACAGGAGTGGCAATGGGTACCCCTGCGCCAACTCATATGCAAATTTAGTACTTGCTTACTGGGAACATGCATATATTCTACAACATACTGTTTTTTCTAAATATATTAGACTTTATAAGAGATTTGTGGATGACCTCTTTTTGATTTGGGGAGGAGACTATGAATCACTTAATGATTTTATTACCTATATAAATGGCACCACTAGCTTTGTAACATTAACTAGTAACTGCTCAAAAGATTCTATAGAGTTTCTAGATGTGTTGATTTCAAAAGATAGAGATAAGATACATACATCTATCTATAGGAAACCCTGTCAAAGAAATGCCTTCTTACACAGAACCAGTATGCATCCCCCACATATATATAAAAACGTGGTAAAGAACCAGGCATTGAGATGCTCAAGGTTAACTAGTAAACAGGAAATTTTTGAAAAAGCCTTATTAGACACAGAAAAGGATTTATCAGACAGGGGTTATAATAAAAAAGATTTAGAGAATCTAAATTATGTGGATCGAACAGGTAAAGGACGTCCATATATAGAAGGTGCTGAACAACAGAATAATAATATGGTAGTTCATCAGAAAAGAAATAAGATTGGACAAAGAGTTAATATCCCTTATACTAACTGTAATAGAATGATAACAGATGTTATTAGAAAGAACTGGGGATTTTTGACTTTAGATGAAGAGATTAGTAAGATACTAGGTCAACATCCGAGCTTCAGTTATAAGAACACTAGGTCCTTGAAGAGACTACTATGTTATGAGCACAAACAGACTAGAATACTTTCAGTAAAAAAGGGAACTTTTCCTTGTTACAATTGTAACCAGTGTCAATATATATATAATAGAAATACTTTTATACATCCTGACACACAAGTATGTTATGAGTTTGATTTCTATGCTAGTTGTGCTTCAAGAAATGTTGTTTATTTAGGTGTTTGTCAGAAATGCAATATGTATTATGTTGGTAAAACGAATAGAACATTAAGAGAGAGAATTAGGGAACATCTATATGCCATAAGCAAAGAGAATGAGACCAATGCCCTAGCCACCCAACATGTGATTTATAATGATACCACACATAAATTTAAGTTCATGGTTTTAGAACTGATATATACCACCACAAGGCTAGGAAACATAAGTAACTTTACTGAAAAAGAAGAGAGCAAATGAATAATCAGACTACAAGCTGGTATTAGACATGATCTCAATGATAGAGTTTCTTTAAAACCCTTTTTGAAAGATAGACCATTGAGACATTAACAACACTGCTCTTTCCATACAGTTCTTCACTTGCATACACTAGTTTCTCTCATTTAAGTATACATATTGCACTTAATTCATACTGATTTTCACCACATACTCTCACATACACATTTATGCGATTCTCACATACATATATAAGCATATACATACTTTTTTATATACATTTTTTATATACATTTTTACATTCACTTTCATATTTACATTTACACACATTTCCATCATATATTAAATTTACTTCATACGTTCACATATATATTCATATATACTTATATATATATATATATATATATATATATATATATATATATATGTATTTTTTATGTATCATATATATATATTTTTATATATATATATATATTTTTTATACATACTTATTCACATATATATACTTTCACACACTTATATATTTATACATAATATCGAGGTATAGATTGAGTCACATATAAGTATACAGATATGGATATGTATATGTATGTATTTTTTACATTTTCATATTTATATGTTTATGTATTTTTTTATATTTTTATGTTTCTATATGAATTTTTTATGTATGTCTGTTTGCATATAGGTACATCATGTGTAGGAATATATTTTATTAATATTTTATTATTATTTTTAGAAACTCACAGTAGACTGCCAGTTTTATTAGACAATTCTATCAGTCAACAACTGTCTTTATAAAGATCTCTCTAAAGACAAGGAAATTAAATGCTGTAAATTAGAATTAATTAGAATTAATTAGCTAATTAACATTCAGAGATTTAATTGGCTTAAGAAAGAGTTAAGTAGAGATATAAGGGAGTTTTTTACTTTTTATTTTCATTAAAGTCTGAAGAAGCGCCCTGTGAGGCGTGAAAGCGCTTACTTTCTACAAATAAAGGATACATCAGCTTTTTAAGTTGGCTTCGATTGTCGTGGTGTGCTTCTAATCTTTTTTTTCTACTGGACTTATAACTTTGTTTTGGAGGCACTTCACCCCTTAAGTATACATTTTATTTCAAGATGTACAGTTACAACACCTATAACAAGTATTCTCAGTCTGGTGCTCATGGACATGCTCAGGCCTCATTTTGTGCAGCTGTACATTTCCTTCAGTCTGCTCAGTGGCTATGGAGAAAGAGATGGAAGTAAACAGTGACAGTATGCATGTGGAGTTTTAAGATGTGCCATTGATATTTACAACACATAGCTGGTGGGGCTTCCTCAACTCAACCTCCTATTGGGCCTGAAAGCTTAGATTTCTGCATTTCAATCACTCAGTATTGCTCAACATTTCAAGGTATGTCTGTGCCTGTGGCTCATGTAACATCTTGTGCCAGGCCACTCCACTCCTCTGCCTTATGTTGTAGCTGCTGATACTTCTCATCAGAGACCCTTGGTCTGCATTGCTTATGGGGATGGAGAAATATTTTTGATTCCTTAAGACACCAACTTTGTGATCTAAACTTGTTCTTTGATGTCATCCTTCACAGTGTAATATTTTACAAAGAAAAATGTTTAAAATCTGTGGTCTCACCCATTTTCACATGTGCCAGCTGCCACACAGTTATGGTCTGCTCAGTTGTGTGATATGTAGCAGAAACACACAATACACGTATTGTGTGACAGCGGCTGAACATAGCAGCTTGCGTTGTGAAATACGGCAGGCTAGCTTCTTGCTATACGATGAGCAGTGTCAGTGCTTATCAGTGGTACACAAGCATCCAGAGTGCTCTGTGTGATCCCCATGTGTAGCAAAAGCAAAAAGGAGAAGTGGTTTGCAAGCTTTTCATGAATATAATAAAGGGTAGAAACTGAATTACAGAAAAAGATGAAAAGAAGAAGCAAGCAGAAGGTAGAACATAAGGTGACAACCTAAGGAATGAGCAGGATGGAGGTGCAGAAGTTGGAGTAAAATTTTTTTTGTGGGATAGGTGCCAATTTTTTAGTAAATGAAGAGAGGGTAAGTTGTGGAAAGAAGTAAGTTAGGGTATGGGGGTGGCAACAAAACTGATGGGGGGGGGGTAACAACACAATGAGGGAAGGGAAGCACAATGGTGAAAGAGGCATCAGGCAAGTAGAACAAAGACATTGGTGAGCAGAGCATCATGCAACAAACAGGGGTGGGTGTAGGCACAACTTAGGTAGGGGAGCACCAGGATGGGTGGATAGGATGGGGTTTTGCAGTTGTTGTTCCTGCCAGCTATGACTAAATGGGAGCTTACTCCCCACTCTTGGTACCATTACCACTGAACCTTGGCTCAGATGATGTAGCCAATGTTGGGCAGGGATGCAACTCAATGAGTCATCAGAGGACATTCTCCATTTGATAAATGTAGGAATCTAGACTTCTACCAATGATCTCAACCACTATGTCTGCCAGCTGTTGATGGATGACAAAACTCTCACCACTGGTGCTGCTAACTTTAAGGTATGGCAGGAGGTGCTTACGTAACCATGACATGCTGGGATTGAGAAGTTGTTGGAGTTTTTGTTGGTGGTGATGATGGTGTCACTGCTGCTGACACCTGTTGGGCGAGGGGTGGGGGGTGGTGAAAAGCCTTACCTGAGGCATGGGTGCATTTCTAGATACTGCTGTATATAACAGCAAAATAAATTGAGAAAATCAAAATAGTAAGCCAAATAAATGTATGTAATTGAAAGGATAGAGACAAAGGTGTGATTTTCTGCTGGGGGAACAAGTACAGAGAGAATGATAAAATGAAGCAGGTATGCATTTTTACAAAGATAATTTTATATGTACTGTATGTGAAGAGACAATAACAAACTTCCATTTAACAAAAGGTTGTTATGAGATGCAGCTGAGGGGTGGACTTATATCCATAGCCATTATCACCTGCTTTGTAAAAGGCCATGCATTAACCTGGTAAGCTACTTGAATAGTCGAATTGAAGTCTCTGTATATTTACAAAGGAACAATCATATATACAGTCCCCTCACAGGTTCAGTAACAGAAGGGAATACATAGTTTCCAAAAGACCAAGCACACTATCCACTCAAATGTGAAAATCAAACTTATTCACATCAGTACATTGTCGGAGATAAGAGCTGTGGCCAAAAGGGACATTTTCCAAAATATTTGGAAATGCAATTTAGTTACTTGTTAGCCGCAATGAAGAAAGCGTCCTCTTTGCTTTGTCCAGAAGCCTCCCCAACATAAACCCACCCCATCCCTCTCCATTATCTCTGATTAATGCCCCTCATAACTCATGAACAGTTGCAATTATTGAATAATGACAGACATTAGAGTTTCATAGTTGTTATTATTTAAAAAAGCACCATGCTACACAACTCATCCATTACTATAGAGAGTTAAGGCTCCTGGCTGACAAGCTGTTCTGTTTCAAGGGTTCAGGGTTCAGCTTTTTGCACCCCTCCTTTTACTTTATTATTGTTTTTCAAAGGTTGTAGGCAGTACATTGGAGTATTCGTTGTGTCTTATAGTGGCACAGAGCACTAACAAGTTGGTGCAGAATGCCATGGCTATAGGACTGAATTCTTTTAAGTGCTTTTAAGACATAATATGAAGAAATAACCCTGGTGTCTAATGTTCCCCTACCCCATATGTTTTATGCTGCAAATGACTGTTTTGGCAAGAGATATCCCTTGTGTCTAGTGATGCCATTGCTTCATGCCTTCCATGCTGCTAAGCATTCCCTTGTATAAAGCAATAACCCTGATGTCTAGTGCACCAGCTCCCCAGTATTGCAGTGTTTGCTAATTAGTCTAGGGCAATTGTGGAGGTTTGACAGCCCTCCTGCCAAACACATATTCATACTTTTATGCATACAGTTTGTACCTCCCTTACCCAATTGCACTCATGGACACACCTGTTCCCCCACACACACACACACACACACACACACACACACACACACACACACACACACACACACACACACAGACACACTCACCTTACACTACTCATACCTGTACGAACACTCACTTGTGCAGCCAACACACACGCACACACATCACCTTGTTTGCTGTAGCACAGACTAGATCCAGGCCTGCTGAATCTAGCTTTGTTTGTATAACTTGAGCACTAATCCAAGCATTCTTTAAAGTATTCAATTGTATTTATTACTGCTTGGTAGTAACTTGATTAAAGTGTAGCTATCATTCTAAGTCTTTTGGATTAAGCACTTGGGCTTCAGACCGGTTGTTTTACATTAGGAAGGTTTGTGGCCTGCACTGTGGTGGCAGGACAGGAAGCTTACATCCTTCTAAGTTGGGAACTGCTGATTGAGGGCTCAGTGTCTGTTATTCTAAAAGTGTATTAGTTCTGGTTTAAGCACTTGGGCTTCAGGTCAGTTATTTTACATTAAGAAGGTTCGTGGTCTGCACTCTTGTGGGAGGAGAGGCTGGACTCTGCCCTTCTGAGATGGGAATTTCTGGTTAAAGGCTTATATTGCCTACATATTTGAACTGTTTCTTACTGAAATTGGTATACCTTGTTTGCTGTAGCATAGACTAGATCCAGGCCTGCTGAATCTAGCTTTGTTTGTATGCTTGTTTGCTTGTTATTTCCCTAAAACGCTAATTCCACCTAAAATGCGGCTTTTCAGGGCTTCTGTGGATCCCTAGTGATATCTGCATTGCTTACTGTACTTATTTCCTTGTTTCACTTGAAAGAAAGTTACTGTTTGTCATTTTTGCATTTAAGTTACCTGTAACACATTGCATTTAAGTTACCTGGCACTTGCTCACTAAAGCAATTATATAAGTCAGCACTAAAAAATTAAAAGCACTACACCCTCACAAACTCCCCTTGTGTACCTTGTTCCCCATTAGCCCTTTTTTTCAATTATAAAGGAATTCCCAATACTATTCTACCATGTCCAAAGGTCAGTAGTCAATCTCCTCTCTGGTCTAGCTGGTGAATCTGGGAATCTTGAGGCAATGTTACAACTGCCTCATGTACACAGACAACCCTCTCCTCCTCCCAACAAATTCCAACATATGTGAGAGATGCAACCATATAGCCATACTGGAGGCTAAGCTCTCTCAACTCAGTACTGGCGTAACTCAGGAGGAGAAGGAAGCCACACTCACTACAATTCCAGTCTCACATAGACCTACCACGACAGCAAACCAAACACATAAACACACAAAAACATACTCGGAGACTCTAAATAAAAATCTACCTAAGCAGCAGAGACCTCTAAAACAGACACCCAAGCAACCGCTACCCCAAAACAAAACACGTGCAACACATAGCTCACAAGGCCAGTGTGCCAAACAGTCACAGCCCTTAAGGCTAAACAACACACCTGATACACTTGTAATAGGTGACTCTATCGTCAGGCACACTGACGTCCTGCTCACCAGGCTGAACAAGGAGAAGGTCACGGTGAGCTGCCTGTCGGGCGCTAGGATCCGCCACATAACACAAGCACTCAGGTCACTCCAAGGCAAGTACAAATATGACTCAGTCATTGTCCATGCTGGTGTGAATGACCTGAGACGTACCTCCCTGGACTACATGAAAAGAGACATAGAGGAGCTCCCTGAGCATGTAGCCCAGGCCGGTATGACTCTGACCTTGAGTAGCATCTTACCCTCACAAAGAATGATGCCACAATATGTAGACAAGATGATCAATTTCAACAATTGCTTAAGTATTGGTGTCATTCAAAGGGGATCCAATGCCTGTCAGCCTGGGATGACATGCTCGACAAGCCACGATGCTTCGCTAGGGATGGCTTGCACCTGTCACCCCTGGGCTTTTGGATATTGGCAAAGTCTCTTGCTACCCCCATAGTGCCTTTTTTAGGCAAGGCTCAAAAGACAAACCCACCTCCATAGGTATCATAAGGGATAAGAAACCAAGAGTAATGCTACTCAACGCCAGAAGTCTAAACCTCAAGATGCATGCACTCAAAACTCTCCTTAGCATGGAGAACATCGATATCTGTGCAGTAACAGAAACCTGTTTCAAGGCTCCCGAGAGCACCCCAGCACTACCAGGTTATACCTCATACCATGCTTTTCGGCCCCAAAAGTTGGACCAAACCACAAAAGGAGGGGGAGGATCAATATTCGTCAAAGATACCCACACCTCCAGGTTGGTGGCACAGCATGAAGCATCAGAGACTATCCATGTGCAACTAACAGTGGGTAAAACTGCCTTCCAGTTTATAGCCTGCTACAGACCACACTCCCAAACCCAGGAACCCCACTCGGCCTTCCTGAGAACACTGGAAAATATGAAGGTCTCTCAAAACACCATTATATTGGGCGACTTCAACTACCCAGACATAGACTGGGAGCATTACTCTAGCTCCAACACCCTAGCCCAAAGGTTCCTAGAATTTATAAACTCAAATACTATGGAACAACTTGCTACCACTCCCACAAGAGGGGAAAACATACTGGACCTTATCATCACAAACATGGGGACTCTATGCTCCAGACCAGAAGTGTATCCCTCACTGGTAAGATCAGACCATAAACTAATCTCACTGGATATTCACATCCCGACTCCACCCCCTGCCCGGAAAACCACAGTGAAAAACTTCTCTAAAGCAAATTTCACACTGCTCAAAACCTAGGTGGAATCCTTCAAAGACCCCTGGCCTGTGGAAAATACGTCCCAGACCGCAGAATCCTTTATAAACGCATTCTATGAACACCTTCAGGAAAGCATGGATCGTGCAATCCCAAATAAAACCAAGACCCAATCCGTCAACGGTAGACATCCTGTCTGGTGGACCCCAGCCACAAACAAACTATACAATAGAAGGAGGAAGCTACTACATGATAGAGCAAAATCCCAAAAAGGCATCTCTGATCAGTATTAGCAAAAAACTACAGGTAGTCATAAAATTGTCTGAGGCCAGCTTCGAGAGAAAAATTGCACAGGACACTAAGGATAATCACAAGGCTTTCTTTAGTTATGTTAGGAACCTGGGTGGGAATTCCCAGATATGCTCAGAATTAGTCCAAAATGACAAAAAATACACCGCACCCACAGACATTGCCAACATCCTAGCTGACAGGTTCAGCGCAAACTTCTCCCCCCATCCCCACCAAAAGGGCAAATATCTATCCCAGCAGAGTGTTGCCCCCCCCTGACATCTCAGATTCTCAGGTAAGAGCCGCCCTTTCCAAAGCAAAAAACACAGCATTAATGGGACCAGACGGTGTCCCGGGCTGCGTCCTACATGAACTCCAAGAAGAGGTAAACCCAAACATAAAACTACTGTTCAATCTCAGCCTTACTACAGGATATGTACCCAAAGAGTGGTGTACAGCAACAGTGGTCCCACTCCACAAAGGTGGTGCCTCAACGGATCCTGGAAACTATCGCCCCGTAAGCCTGACTAGCTTGGTCTGCAAAGCTATGGAAAGGATCATCATGGACCTCATAAATAAAGATATTGGGGACCTACAGACACTGGATTCTACCCAGTTCTGCTTTGTTAAGGGCAGATCCTGCCTCTTAAACCTGGTTGATTTCTTTGAAACAGTCACCAAGGCCATTGACGAGGGGAAGGTGGTCCACACAGCCTACCTGGACCTCGCAAAAGCCTTTGATACAATACCCCACTCGGGCATTATAGATAAGCTCACCAGCTTAAATATAAACCCCTATGTCACTAGATAGGTTGCAAACTGGATGAAGGACAGAACCCACATGGTTAAAATTGCTGGAGCCATGTCAGACTCCAAACCAGTTACAAGTGGCATCCCACAAGGCTCAGTCCTGGCACCTCTCTTGTTCGGTATATATTTCTCGGAGGTACAGGCCAACACAGAAGGACTGTGGCAGACCAAGTTCGCAGAAGACTGCAAACTGGGCGCCATAATCAACTCTCCAGCCGACACAAGCATCCTCCAAAAGGGCCTCATAGAAACAGACAACTGGTGCCAGAGCCATGGCCTCAAGCTAAACGCCAAAAACTGTATAGTCATCCTTTTTGGCAAAAACAAAGTGCCCACAAATTACCACATAGGTGGTAATCCATTAAGTACAGAAGAAGTAATTAGGGACCTGGGGACCCAAGTTGATAGCAATCTCTCATTTGACAACCACGTGGCCAAAGTGGTTAGAAAAACATTTTATATAGCCCACCTAATCATGAAATTGCTGCACTAACTTGGTTGAATGTTTGAAGGTAACTCCTGTAGTAGAATTAGATCCCTTGTTTTCCTCCTGAAAACATCCAAAAAGGTTATTCGCTGATCAGTCTATTTCTGTTGTGGTGACTGGGCAACAGGAGAGCTTATCAAACCCAGGTATATAAATTAAAACTCTCATTTAATGCAAACAAAACCTACTAACTGCTGATTTGTGTGACTAATGGATTTGTACTGCATGGAATACTGCAGCCAATCTCCAAATCTGAGAAAGTACAACTTTAAGTACGTTTCTGATTTAAGAAATGTGCTTATCTGAATTTTATTAGGCAACTTTCAGTGTTGTTAACTTCTGTTATCAAGCAGAACATAAGACTGACCACCCAAACAGCATGCAAAGCATTTTTACAGCTTCAAAAGCTGTAATACACTTTGCTGTCACTAAGTGTTAACATTTAAATCTATTCATTCTTCAGACATACAACTGTTTATATGGCTGCACTAAGATTATTATCAACTTTCAAAGCTGGAAAAATGCTATTTTTTTTTCTGTAATTTGCATTACATGGAACAGATAAAGCTCCATGAACTGCACATAATTATGATTGGGTGTTTCAGATCATAACTATTTCTTGTATAACTCTACTCATGAGATACATTTCTTGATATCTAGGTCTCAAGCACATACAAAAGTTGGTTATGATTAGAGACTTTTACAATTCTATGTGTTACTTATACCAGTTTTCTGGAAAAAAAAACATTCTGAGTGGCCCCTTTATTTTCCAGATTTCCCAGTTTTTTTTTTTTTTACGAATTTGTTCCTGACATCATCACATCCATGGTGATGTCATCTTCACAAGGCACAAAGAATTCAGCTACTTTAAGTACAGTAGTCAAGAGCTACAGAGTCAGACTGCATCTTTCTTCCCCATGTGTATGTGTGAAATGCCCCAGTTAGGTATAACTGATAGTTTGGGCTACTCAGACTCAAACCCTGTACCATAGGTACAAGGAGCAAGAGTCTAAATTCTCTACCCATACCACCACTTGTGTTTCAAGGAGTTAAATCCATAGTTATCAAAATGTCTGGAATGTTTGGGTCATACTTTTGGTCTGTTCCTATTAAAATTTGTGGTATTCTGGCAAATCAGTAAGAAATGAATTCACTAAATAATGATAGCCATTTGAGTTTCAGTCTTCCTATCTTTCAAAAAAGGTGTTAACACAAAACATTTTTTTTCCAGCAACTTTCTAAGATAATATAAGCAATGTTTAAAATGTGTCCCTGGTTTTGGACCTCCCACCAATACATTTTGGCTTTTTTCCAGATTTCTTGTGCCGCATAGCTCAAGGAGAGAGAAGCTTAGTGCTGCTTATGCCAGGTCTGTTTGTGTTGTTAGTAGCACAACAGGTAGAGTGCTTGCTTTTGATGCAGATGGCTGTGGGTTCTACTTCCACAGTATATAGATGGATTGCTGATACTGTACTATATTGTACTTTTAAAGGGGGGATGCTGCACTCCTGAGAATGTCCTCTTTGGCAGAGATACCTAGTAACTAATGAGCCTGTTATCAGTTTGCCATCCATTCTCTGTTGCAGTATTACTAGTTTATCTTTTTTAATGTGACATAGCCAATTTATTCTTCAAGGGCAACAGGTACTTTATTTGTAGATGAAACAATGAAATATAAAGTTGTTTGCTAGAAGCAACCTTCTCATTAGGTACAGATCTCTTTAATATGGAATTATTTAGATGACTTTTAGTTCTGCAGAGATTGTGTATACTTACTGATACTGGTGGATTGTAATGACATAAGTTTGAGTAGACTTTTGTGATGAAAATATTCTGAATTGGGCAGTTTTGTCATTATAGGTTCATACATTTTGTTTCATTGCTTACTGGAAAAATGTTCAAAATAATACATTTAAAACTCGCTCTAACAAGTGTGCTGTTTATACAATGAATATAATTAAATACAATCAGGAAGGTGTATCAGAGAACACGTATGTTTCATGTTAAAGGACCCTTATGTATCAGGATTTTGATAAAAGTTCTTTAATAACGTACTAAGTGGTATCCAACAATTCCATTGGAGTAGGTTGTTGTTTGTCTTTTCCCAGTTAGGGATTGTCACAGCAGAACTCCAGTCCACAAATGATTGGCAGTAGACTTTTATGGTGCCAAGTTGCCAGCCCGACTCCCAACCTTAAGCAAAGGCACGCCCATTCACACGTCTTTCAGAGGTCACTTGACCGTGAGGAGGACATACAGACTCCACACAGAAGGCACTCCAGCCACAAATCGAACAGGAGAACCTCTTGCTGTGAGGCAACAACGCTACCGCTGTACCACTGTGGCTTATATAATTCCATTGGAGTAGGTGAGGGTTATATAATTATGCATGCAAATGTTATGTTAATCAGCATACAGATTTGTACCTATTTTTCAAGGGACTTTGTCCAGATGTTTGATATTTCCAGGTTGAGAAGTATGGAAAGAACTGGTGTCAGACAACAGAGGAATGGGGATTGTAAAATGGCAAAATGTTGCAGTATGGAAAACTAAGTCATATTTTCGAATCTGGAATAAGGTTATCACATTTCTTATTTGCCTACAAGACTTGAGGAATCTGGAACCCCTTTTTACTATATCTGGAGTACCATGTTTGACTCTAATGAAATGAACTCCCTGGGTGTGCTGGTAAAGTAGCATTTATGAGTTCTGGGTCTTTCTTGGACAAAAATAAATAAATAAATGAATGATTAAATACAAGTTCATAGTACTGCCAGTTAGCAACCATTCTGTATTAAACTTTTAGAAAACTTGATGTTGTAAAGTCATATTCCTTTCAACTGTGAGACACATTCTTAAAATAGTAAAAATATATTGAGAGCAACAATATCAGTACCATAGTTACATTGTATTTCAAAGCATTACAGGAATTATGGGTAGTTCTTATAGCTATGCTCTATGTAAGTATGCAAAACAAATATGCAAAACATGCCATTGTGTCCATGTGCAAATGCAGTAAGTGTGAATACTTATCACTGGTTTTCCTATCTGTGAAGTCTTTAAAGAAATGACCAGGTAAACTGTGCAGGACTGAAAAATGTGTAAAATCTGCTGTATAGTATGTAAGAATGTTTGTATATTTTTGCACATGTATAACTACTGGCTATGCCCACATTTCTGAGAGCCTCCTGTATTTTTATAAATTGGCAGGAGGGACTGCTTTGCATTAATATGACAAGACTTTACATTGAAACCTTGAGTGAACTCAGGTTCAGCACTGCTGGCAAGCAGCTTTACTAGCTCTGCCAGTGGCCTAACATTGTAAGTATCCTTTTAGGGACACTAGCTTGTGGCTTTGATAATTACAGGAAGAATGTTCTGCAGGTATCCTTGTATGGATGCCAGTTTGTGGCTTTGATAATTATAAAGGGGGCTCTGCAGGTGTTATTTTTTATGGACACTAGTTTATGGCTTTTATAATTAAAGAGGTAGATGGGGAAGTAGGAAAAAGAGAGAGCATACAAGGGAAACATAGCAGTCTTATATAAGAGGGTTATTCTAGAGGAGGAGGTGAGAGGGAAGGGTATTTTTTCATGGGAACAGATCTACTTTTCCTTTAAATATATATATGGGGAAAGATGGAAAAGGAGGTAAGAGAGTACGAAGAGATAAGGATTAGGGAGAAGGTAAGGGTAACTGCAATAAACGTTTAAGGTGATAAGGCAGACAGGGTCAGGGACAGGTAGACACACAATAGGTTAGGTTCATAAATGGAAGAAGCTAGGCAAACCAAGGATGGACAAATAGTGATGGGGGAGGAGAGGTGGAAATGCACAATGGGTGGATTTGACACAAAAATCTAGACACACAGATGATGGAGAATAAGAAGGACACAGGACAGCTTCCACTCTGAGAGCATCATAAGAATCCCTGCCCAGATGGGCTTGAGTGGACAGACATTAATGTTGAGGAATTTGAGGCCTACAGTGACCAGGTCAGCGAGCATACCTGTCAAACTCTTATGTCAAGAATAGGAACAAAATAAAAAAGAATAGGGGGACAAATGGTCCAAAATAAGGCATATTTTAAAAACTGCTCTTATGAACATAGTGGCTAGAATGTCAGGTTTTGCATTAGCATACATTTTTGGAATTATATGAAGTCTGAAACTCTATTGTCTATCATTATTTAGTGAAAGCAATCCTTGATGTGGAACAGACAAGTGTGATGCAAAAAACTGGACATTCTGTAAAATTTTGGACAGTTGAGCGTTATGTCAGTGAGCAGTGAGTCCTCCACTTGCTGCAGGGGCTTTGATATTGGCCTCACTGCCTTTTCATAGCTCTCTTGACTAAAGCCTTCACCAAATCCTGAAGTTCAGGATGCTGCATTTCAAGGCTGCACTGCCGCAAGCTACCCATATCAAGGACCTAACACTCCTACCCTCTGAAGTATGAACATCATGGGCAAGGGGTGAGAAATTATCCCTAAGCTGCGTTAACTGCAGCTGAGGCAACTCAGGCGTAGTTGCTGTAAACATCTTGCCTTAAAATATAGTAGTCATGGGTAATACATTTTAACTCAGCACAAAATCCCTTATCACATGTATGGGCATAATCAACAAAGTGTATGAATCTCTGAAGAAAAATTGGGAATTGCACATTTTTTTGGGATTTTCTAACATGCTGGAATGTAGCATTTGATAGCTGTTCCTTTTGTGCAACTTAATGCTTTTATACTAACAAATCCCCGATTTACACCTCTTTTGGATGGGGGGATGGCATTTTACCATGTCTGGGCCCCTCTTATTTGGCATATATTTTCTTTCTGACATAAAAAGCAACATAAAATAACTGTGGCTAACTAAGTTTGCTGATGAGTGCAAGCTGGAGTCTATTATCAAATTGTATTCTGGTACTCAAATTATCCAGCAGGGGCTGGACCAATCAAATGCTTGATGTACTAATCATGGGCCTCAACACCAGGAAATGCAGCATGATATACTTCAGTGAATCTAGCATCAGTACTGCTTGCTGTGTAGCTAATATTGCATTTAAATTTCACACAGTGCTCAGGCATGTGGGTAAATATATTGGTAATTCACTCGTTTGGCTACCTTGTTTTTGGGTGGTTAGAAAATCCTTCTTACTTTCACAACTTAATCCTTTGTGGCATCTCCTCAGGGGCGGCTCATGCTATAGGACTGCAGGACTGCAGCCCTCCCACCTAGAAACAAAATAAATAAAAATGTGAAACATAAAATTAAAAAAACAAAAAAAAAATATTTTTCATGAGTACCGGAACTTCTGCGCAGAGACACTCAGACTGCCCCACAGATGCCCAGGAATCTCTGCAAACTCTGACTGCCTGAGTCAGCAGTCAAGATGCAGGAAAGGTATTTTCTGCCCCACAGATGCTCAGGAATCTGTGAAGTAGATGACCACACAGAACAGAGGAGCTCCGGACTGCTTGATCTGCAGAAAGGACCAATCAGGAGAGAGGTAAGTTAAGCTCTCGCAGGGATTCAAGTGCAGGACCAATCAGGAGAGAGGTAAGTTGAGTTTTAAGCTCTTGCAGGGAAGCGTTGAAGTCGAGTGTGGGTTTGAAGGTTTGCTGCTTCATGGATTTGAGTTTAAGTAGTGTATTCCAGACACATTTAGTGTGTGTGTGTGTGTGTGTGTGTGTGTGTGAAATGCCTCTGTTAACACATAGTGGTGGGTAGAGATACTCAGGTTTGAACCTTGTACGTTGGATGCAGGTGGCAAGGACCTGAATTCCCTACCACCACTATTTGCAAAAAAATTGCAGATTTTTGCCTCATATTTGTTCTGTTTCTCATAAAATCTGTGGTTTCTATATCTTCATTTTTTCCTTTCAAAGGTTTATAGTGCAGTGGTGCACTGGTAGCATTGTTGCCTGACAGCTGCAGGTTCTCTGGTTTAATTCTTGGCTGGGGTGCCTTCTGTGTGGAGTCTGCATGTCCTCTCATCCCTTACAAAGATGTGTCTGGAGTGTGTCTGGAGTGTTTCTCCCTGCTCTGCTGAAAATTGGATTTGTTTTGTTCCAAGTCAGACTAGTTTCCTGGTTAACAAATGTTTAAAAATAACAGGCATTTGAATTTCAGACTTCATATTCTTCAGAAAGTACATGGTAACACAAAACCTTTTATTCTAGCAATTGTCTAAGTTTATAATATGGATATTTGAAATTTGCCCATATTTTTGGGACTGTATTCCCCCATTATTGGCCTCGTCCAGGTATTTTGTGCTAAGGTTGAGAGCTATGGTGAGAACTGAATTCACTGAATGTTTGGGGGCTGTATTTCCCCCATTACTGGCTTTGTCCACATGTTTTCTGCTAAGAGGTTGAGAGCTATGGTGAGAACTGAATTCACTGAATATGTATGGCAGCTGTATTCCCACATTATTATATTTTTTTAGGTGTTTTTTGCTAAGAGGTTGACAGCTATGGTGAGAACTGAATTCACTAAATGGTAGCCATTTAAGTTTGTCCTCCTCTGTTTCAGCTGATTTGGCATAGTGGTATGTTTCTCTGACTGTTTTGCACAGGGTCCCCTGGGTTCAAGACGTGGCATTGAAATGTATGATGGTAACACAACATTTTATTCTAGCAACTTTCCAACATTAAACAAGCAATGTTTAAAATGTGTCCCTGGTTTCTGAGCCCCCCCCCCCATATATTTTGGCTTTTTCCAGATTTCTTGTGCTACAAAGTTGAGAGATACAGCTGAGTGTCGAGTAGATTTTACAAGGAGCTGAGAGCTGCAGGGGAATAAAACTTTAGTGCTGCTTATGCTAAGTCTGCTTGCATTATTAATAGCACAACAGGTAGTGCATTGGCTTTTGATGCAGAAGGCTGTGGGTTCTACTCCCACAGTAAGTAGATGTATTGCTGATACTGTACTGTGGGGGAGGATGCTGCAGTCCTTTTTGGCAAATATACCTAGTAACTATGAACCTGTTATCAGTTTGCCATCCATTCCCTATTGTGGTATTACTAGCTTATCATTTTTTTAATGCATGCAACATAGGCAATTTATTCTTCAAGGGCAACAGGCACTTTATTTGTAGATGAAACAATGACATATAAAGTTGTTTGCTAGCAGCAACCTCTTTATTAGTTACAGATTTCTTTAATGTGGATTTTACTACTTCAGAGATTGTGCATATTTACTGATACTGGTGGACTGTAGAAGGTTGAGTAGACTTTTTATGATGGAAATGTTCTGAATTGGGCAGTTTTGTCATTTGGTGCATGCATTTTGTTTCATTGTTTACTGGAAAAATGTTCAAAACAATAAATTTAAAATTCCCTCTAACAATTGTACTGTATTGTACAAGGAATATAATGTAATACAGTCAGGAAGGTGTATCAAAGAGCATGTGTATGTTCCATGTTCAAGGGGTTTTGATAACAGCCCAAAGTTAATCTTTATCTGCCACTGGCAAAATGTATTTTCTTTGAATGTGGGTTTCAATGCTGTTTCAATGCATGTGAGTTTCTAGGGCAGAAAAGTTTTAATGCTAAGTCTATTTTCATTGTGAGACTGCATTGCTTTGTTTAACAGATATCTATTAGGGTTTGTGCTGTAAAATGCAAAATAAAACTTTCAAATGAAATCTAAATCATTGCAGAAGTAAAGCAGTATGCACATTACAGTTTTTATGGTAAGTGCGGCAAAATAACCAAGGAATGGGACATTGGAATGGCTGCAGGGGGGATGCTCCATTCGAGCATGATTTTGTGAGGGGGTAAGGGTAGCAAACTCAGACAGCCCTGGTTGAACTATACCTCTCAGTTGTCCATATTTTTGCAGAATGAATAGATATTTGCTTCTTATTTTTGGTTTGTTCCTCATAAAATGTGCGGTTTTCTGGCAAATCATTTAGGAATGAAGTCACTAAATGACAGACATTGAGTTTCAGACGTCATAACCTTCAGAAAAATGCATGCTAAAGTAAGGCCTGTTATCCTATCAACTGTCTTAAGTTTATACAAGAGCACTTTTTAGTAGTGCTTGTATGTTCCCCTAATATATTTGGCCTTGTCCAGATTTCCTGCATTAAGAAGTTGAGAGGTATGTGCAAATCGCTTTGTAGAATTAGGAATATCCAAACCTCTCAATTGTCCCCAATTCTGGCTCAAAATGTTGCTGTCCCCTAATAATCCCATCTCAAAATGGCAATTTTGGAAGAAAAACGTGTAGGGTTTACAATTATATATAACTGTAATGATCAGAGTTATAGATTTACTTTTATTTTAGAAATGCATGTAGATGCTCTTATTTTGTTAGCTGCTCAAGTTAACAGTGTTAATATTAAAAAGGTGTCCCTTTTTTGACAGGTTCCCAGCTGTATTGTGTGGCAACTTTATAGTTTTGCATCATGTTTTTGATCTGTTTTTCATAAAACTGTGGTTTTGTGGCAAGTCATTAAAGATTGAAGTTAGAAAATAATGGCAGACATTTGAGTTTTAGATTTCATACCCTTCAGAAAATTCGTACTAATGCAAGACCTACTACTGTTTTTTATCTAAGTTAATAAGAGCAATATTTAAAAATTGTCCTTATTTTTGGGCCTGTGTCCCACTTCTAGTTCTGTGTATGGCTTTGTCCAGATTTCTTGCTCTGAAGTTAAGAGGTATTAGTGTCAGAGCCATCACCGTCAGCCAGAGACATTTCAAATTGTGACATACGTGTTGCACCCCACTCCCCATTGTAGTGGCTCTGGATGTGTCCAAGGAAGGCAAGGACCAATTATGCAGTGTAGGTGTGCAGAGTATTCCCCCATCCAAGGGAGACCACAAGTACGACCGTGGCTTTTCATCTGTCCTTGATTTTGCAGAATGTTCTGGTTTTCTGTCATATTTTTATACTGTTGATTTATGCTTCTTATTATTCAGGAAATGCATGCTGTCACAGTGCCCTGTTGCTCTGTTTAAGTAGCAATGATTTAATGACCATCAGGTAAGCTTGTTGGAGATTGTAAGATGTAAGTAAGCTTTAATAAGCATACTGTTAAAAAATTACCAGCATTGAAAGCCTTTTCGTTGTTGCCATGCAGAGAATATTTAGATAACTAGATAATGTATAAGCCTAGGGTATTGAAATGCATATGACAGTATTTGCAGTAAAAGGACAGGATTACAATATTTTCAGAAGCTCATTACATTTATTGGAGACTTGCAGTCATCTTTTGTTGGAGACTTGCAGTCATCTTTGCAGGCTTTACCCGTAAACTAAACAGAATGCCAATCTGTCATGTGTGGTCCATAACTTGTGCAGGAATCCTTTAAGCAATTTATCTTGAGCTTGTTTCTTGTTTGCTGTTCATTTTTTTACTTTTATCATGTCTTCCCCATGAAACAAGTAGATAGTTGTGTCAGGCAGCAGGTCTTTTTTGGATAAGAAACATTTTTACAAGTGGGGGTATCACAGAGATTGCTACTTTCAGCATGTTACTTGGTAATTTTATAAAGCTGAATATAAATTATAATTAGAACTGCAGTGCAAGGAGTAGTGGTTTGAGTTGAGTGCTGCTTGTTTTTTATACTTGATTTTGACTGGCATTCCAGTAATGTATTTAAAAAGTCATTTATTTTTTCATGCCTCACAACCTGTTTCCATCTGGATATTAAGTAAGTTGTCATGTAGCCAATGCATTGAAATATTTTTTTCTTCTACACTTCATTTTGTCTTGATTGGACTCTCTCAATGACTGTTTGGCACCCAGGGCAGCGTATTTAATTAAAGTTCCAGTTGTGGTTTTGAGCATAGCCCCACCCCTTTCTAGTTGGCCACACCCCTTCCCATTGGCTCGACCCATTCAGCTGTCTGCTGCAGTCCTCCTTTAATTTGAAGTCACCAGCCGCCACTGCATCTCCTCAAAGTCTCCTCAAGGTCCAGTGTAATCATATTCCCACTTTATTCATCCCACAATAGGTCCATCGTTCACTATAATTTACTCATTGACATATACCTCACTGAGCACTTAAACCAGCTCAAGAAATCTCAATAGTTTCTCACCAAAAAGATCTCATCTCTCAATGCCCTTAGCTACCATGTTAGAGTAAAATCCAAATCATTTTACACTGTCATACAGACTCCTGAGCTCTCCTTACAGATACTGAAACTGAGTCATAACAAACATCACCAGCTTTTAAAAAAAAGTTGTTCCTTTAGAGATCTTGATTGAGGTTGTGGTAAAAACATGAATAATGACCCTTTAGAAACAGGAAGAGGAGGGAGAAAACACAGGTCAAGATGTAACTTTATGAACCCTGTTGGACTTCTTGAAACCCAAGCAGTGAATTCAAATAATATACATAATATTTCTTCTCTGGTTTTGTCTGACATAGAATATCAGATGTTAAATAAAGGTTTGAATTTTATTCCTGGATGTATGGCGTCTGAACATACTTTTGTGGATGACTTGAGTTATTTTTGTAGATTATTAAATCTTAGATTATATTTTGACAACAGTGATAATCAGGAATCTAATGTCTCTACTTTACCAATATTTAGATTTCATAAATCTACATTTGTTCCCCTATGAATAAGCATATTGATATTTTTCAAAAATGTGTGCTTAAAGATTTGCATTTTGGCACACATTCCGATAGAAGGTTGGTTCTTAATAATTTGACTATGTTAGAACTTCATGCGTTGGAAAATTTAAAGAAAAATAAAAATATTGTGATTATTAATGCTGATAAGGATGGAACTATAGTATTCATGGACTGGTGTATGTATCTAGCTGAAGCTGATAGACAACTTAAAGATGGTCAGTTTTACACAACCATGTCCATTGATCCTTCTGCTAAATTTAAGCATGAAATTGATGAATTTTTGCAAACTGGCAGTAAGTGAATGACAAAACCTTATTTCATTTAAAGGTCAAGGACCCATTACCACAATTATATCTTCTTCCAAAAATTCATAAAATTGCTACACAGCCCCCGGGGAGACCTGTTGTTGCTGGTAATGGTTCCCTTACAGAACTATTATCCATATTTCTGACAGTATATTTGAAACCATCATTAAAAGGTTTAAGAGCCCATATTCAAGTCACTGTGGAGTATCTTAATATTGTATCAGACACACAATTGGACCCAGGGTGGATTATGTGTATGCTTGATGTTACATCGTTGTATACCAGTATTCCACATTGGGTGGGTATGCCAACCTTTTTATGGGATATCTGGAACAAATGGTTATATATGATAGTAGTCACAATCTATTTCTGGATGAAATAGATATTTGGAGGTGATTTTTGGATGACTGGTAGATGGTTTGGAAATCAGATGTTACGTATTTGCAAGAGTTTGCTCAATATCTTAATGAAAATAAGTGAGGTATAAAGCTAACAGTGAACCATGATATGGAATGTATTCCATTTATTGATGTTCTGGTAAAAAAAAAAACAATTAGAAGGTACTTTAGCTGGGTTCAGGCGCCTAGGCAGTGAGACATTTCCCTGTGGTACATTTGACTGGGTACACATTGCTGAAGTAACATTCAGCTGCTGAGAAATATGGCTGTTTGCAAATTCATTGTGGGCAAAGAGAAGCATACGCTGCCATGCCCACAGCTTTAATAACCAAATGCACAGGGGGGGAAACAATGTCCATGGTCCCCAATGGAACATGAGACAGCAGGCAATATGGCAGGCATCAGCAGCAGGCTGGCCAGAGGGCATGTCGGTGGCAGTAAAATTGCAGTGCACAATGGGCAGTGCTTTTATAATTAGAGTGTGTGGACCACTATCCCATTCACATTGTCTAGGGAACATTACCTAAAATGCATACTGGAGCATAAATGTGACTGCAGTAGCCTGCAGGATTTCCTCCATGCTGTAGGACACTTCTACATGTTGTAGTTATATAAGTATGCACTGTACACTGAGCACAACACTCATTGCTTCTTCTGCCGCCATGCATTTGGCTATTAAAGCTGTGAGCGTGGCAGTGTGTGCTTCTCTTTGCCCACAGGGAATTTGCAAACAGACATATTTCTCTGCAGCTGAATGTCACTTCAGCCATGTGTCCCCAGTCAAATGGACCACAGGGAAATGTCTCGCTGCCTAGGCGCCTGAACCCGCAAATAAGGGCACATGTGATGTACCCTAAGGCTGTCTTTGAGTGCAAATTGGACACATCCACCAAGGCAAATCACTAGGCCCTCCTCACATATGTCTGCAATTCCAGAGGCAACACACAAATCTGCTCTGTAGTGGTGGTCAATAACTCCATATATGCATATGGCATAGATATAGGCAAACGGTTGAAGACAGGTGAAGTGTAAACATCACCCCCTTGTCCCCAAATTGGTACACATGTGCTTGTACAGCACCTGCTCCCCTCCCCTCATCATCATCAGGAAGCAGGTCTGTAATGCCTTCTCAAAGGCAACACACAGAGGTCTCCATAGGCCTGATGCCATCCCTGGATGCATCCTACATGAACACAGGCATGGGCTCTCAGATCCATTCTGCACTGTAGTCAACCACAGCCTGAGCACTGGTGTCATCCCATCTGCACAGAGGACAGCCACTGTCATCCCTATACACAAAGGCAGAGCAATCCACTGACCCAGCCAGTATTATGCACATCAGACTAACTTGTCTGGTCTGCAAGGACAGGGAAGGCAATATCAAGAATATTATGAGCAGGGACATTGGCAATACCAAAATGTCTGGGCCCAGACATCATGGTATTGTCAAAGGGAGATCAGGCCTGTTAAACCTGGTCAACCTGTCTGAAGTGGTCAACAAACACAGGGATGAGGGAAAGATGGTGAGCAATGCCTACCTTCACCTAGCCCAATCCTATCATACTAATCCCCAGGCGGACAGGATGCATATGTCTACACAGATAGGCACCAACCTGTAGGTTACTAGATGGGTAGCTAACTGGTCCAATGATAGTACCCACCCAGTCAAAATAGTGGAACCCACCTCTAGTAGTAGAATCGTCCACAACAGTGTGCCCCAAGGATCAGTCTAGGGGCCTCTACTGTTTGAGAGATATGTATCTGAGGTACAGGACAAAAGCAGTAGTCTGTGGCTGACCAGATGCTTGCAAGCTGGCCACTGTCTTACATTCCCCTACTGATGTGAGCATCCCCCAAGAGGCACTCCCCAAATTACTGACTCATGTAAGAAGCATTACCGCAAACTGAATGCCATGAGAGGCATCATTCTCCCTGCTGTGACAGATGTCATCCACACTAAATATGACAGTAATAATGTACTGAGCATGCAGTCAAGTGTGAGGGGACTCATGCACTGAGGCTGGTAGCAATCTGACAGTTTCGCACCATGTGGGCACCATTGTATGCAAGGCCATCTACATGGCCCACCTCACAAATATGGATATATCATAGGTAAACCATAGGTAGATGTAAAGAGAGGGCAGACCTCTAGAGTATTGAGCAGTACTGTTGTGAAAAATAAAAGTCTATGCAGTTGTTAATGGACTTTTCTTCTCTCCCCTCACCCCTCACCTGCATCACTAATTATTATTCATATACTACAGATGTTTTTACAAAACCTAATGTTGAGACATGTGTTCCATTATTGTTCGTATACTTAATTGGTTGCATGATAACATGCCTTGTTCAAATACCATTTTTGACAGCGTGTTGCCATCGTTGTTACTGGCATGTTACAATGTTTACTGTTGTTCCATTTATGCATATGTTCGGTTTGCTATACAACTGTTTCACATCTGCTGTTTTGGATTAATTGGAACACCCATGCATGCTTAAAATTAATATTGAAATGTTTTGTTCATGACTAACCAATAGGAAAACCTCAACACAATAGCACTTTTTGGAAGGCCAATTCAAGTGGATCCACCTGTCCTGCACCATCTGGCCATGGCACCAAGCACCAACATATCTGGGTCCCACCCTGCAACTTCATCTTGTGCAGGCCCTTCACCACTTGGGCGTGGGTGCAGAGATGAGGCTGTAATCTGCTGTCAGTTTTTGGGTATGGTGCGCAGTGTCATCCACTCTGAGTTGGGTGGCCAGCTGAACCAGATGGAGGGCCGCCTGGTGCACCTTGAGGAGCAGGGTGCCCATCCTCTCCAGCCCCAGCACAGCCACTGTTGGGGCTGTGAAGTTGCAGTGGTGACTGCCTGCAGGTCAGGATGTCAGTGCAACTGTGTATCCATATGGGGGCTCATGGGCCTCTGATGCCCAACCAACCTCCGCATCCAAGGTGTTTACACCCAACGTGTCATACACCACCCCTGTCTGCTGTCGTGTCTGCCTTATCTGTCTCCCTACCTCCCCAGAACTAACTACAATCCTTCCCCAACATCACTGTCTCTCCTTAACTAAAAAAAGACATCTGTTCCAAAAAAATATTGCCCCATACAGAGCTGTCCATTTCACACGTGCCCACTGGACACTTAATCTGGTCTGATCGACGTAACAACACATTTCTGTTGTCCTCACTCCTCTCTCTGGGTTTTGAGTGTCCAAATTCACCTCCAAATTCCGTACAAATGCACAACTGTTCTGTGTAAGAAATGGACAGCTATGGACCTTCCCTACACCTGTCCTGCACATCCCTAGCTAACTTTCATATTGTTTTTCCCTCTGCATGCCCCTTTATCATCACTTTCCTATCACCCTTTTTCTTTTGTTTTAAATAAGTTAGTGCGGGTATAAACAGGAGTAAGCGAGTTTGCACAATGCTAAGTGAAGCCAAACAGGATTAATCATCTCTACGGTTAACCATATCTTGGCATCGTTTAGTGTCATGCAAACCCACACAAACCCACTTAAAGCTGCTTTAATCACGCTGTCTTCACTGTTCTGCCTAGCAACAAAATAATCAGCTCTGTCAAGACTTGAGCCTAGGACCCTGTATATTATAGTCAGAGCAATGTACCCCTACACGATTTGAGCTGTAGAATAGTCTGATACTTTTTCAAACATGTCATGCAGTAGAGTCATTCAACAGTAGGAAAAAAGTTCTGTGGAATCACCCAGGTTTTATATATATATATATATATATATATATATATATATATATATATATATATATATATATATATGGAGATACATATATATGGAAAATATATATATATATGTGTGTGTGTGTGTGTGTGTGTGTGTGTGTTTGTGTGTGTGTACATATATATGTACACACACATATATATATATATATATATGTGTGTGTGTGTGTGTGTGCGTGTGTGTGTGTGTGTGTGTGTGTGTGTGTGTGTGTGTGTGTGTGTGTGTGTGTGTGTGTGTGTGTGTGTGTGTGTACATAACATGTAGTGCAGTCATACCCCAGAACCATACCTCACAACCTCTTAGTGCAAAACATATGGGCAAAGGCTGTCAAAATGGGAGGACAATGGGCCAAAACTAGGGACATATTTTAAATATTGCTATTATAAACATAGAAAGTTGCTAGATTAACAGGGTTTGTTTCAGCATACATTTTCTGAAGGATATGAGGTCTGAAACTGAAATGTATATCATCATTTACTGACAGAGATCCTCAGATCATCACAGTGATTTACCAGAGAAATACAAATAATTTGTGGAACAGTCCAAAAATATGAGCAATAAACTTGGACATTCTGAAACAATCCAGCCAGTTGACAGATATGCTCAAAACCCCTTAGTGCAATAAATCTGGACTGACCCTGACAAAGTGGAGGGAGAAAACCATTAAAATAGGGACATATCTGAAATATTTGAGTAGATAAGCTGAGACAGTTGCTGAAGTAACACTGTCTGTTCTAACATTTATTGACTGAAATAACACAAGTGCAAGGCTCAGTTGCTTCTCATTAGTTAGTGACTTAAATCTTCACATCATTCCACTGATTTGTCAGAAATACACAACACTTATGGGGACCAGACCAAAGATATGAGTCAGACAATTGGACATCTTATGCATATCTGGATATAAGATGACATTAAGGAAACCAGACTGAGCTGCTAAGAATGTCACAAGCACCATCCAAACTACAGTCAGACTGAAACAACAGTACCCCAAATCAGCTATGGGGAATTATACATGCATTTGCAAATATATCAGGCACTACAGGGATGCAACTGTAGTGAAAAACAGACACTGGTGTGAAAGTGTATACCCACAACCAATTTCACCACAGTCACAGTGACATACTGGTAAGCCAAATGAACACTAGAGTATAACGACTGTGTGAACAAAAATATCATGTTTGCCACTCACACACTACCCTTACATATAGTGTCCCAAGTCACAGTGTAGTAGGGATCCTGAGGTGGTATGGGATATGTCTCAGTCTGCCCCTACAAACATATACAGCTGGTAGACCACCAGAAACTGGAGCAGCATGCACAGTCAGATAGAAAAGGAGCCATGACACTTACATCTACCCCCTTCCTACACAGCCCAACTAACATTTACACACTACACTGCTACACAATCCTGACAGTCTGTTAACAATCACCAGACATACACAGACCTTTTCAACTGTACAGATTCCCACAGAATGTCCAGTCTTTGCCCTCATAGATATGGCCTCTTCCTCATAATGTCTGGCATTCTGCTACCTCACTGGGATGATTTGAGGAATGAAGGCACTAAATAATGATATACCATAACTATCAACCTCTTACTGCATGACATCTGGACAAAGTCTGACATAATTGGGGAACAGAGACCCAAAAACAGGGGCATATTTGAGGTATTGCTGTTATAAACTAAAAAAGTTGCTGGTATTACAGGGTTTGTTGTAACGTATCTTTGATGAGGGATACGAAGTCAGAAACACAAATGGATGCTAGCATTTACTGACTGCAATCCCCAGAGTATGCTCCTGGTTTGTCAAGGATCAAACATAAGAGTGAAACCCCTGGCCATTTTGCAGATAGCTCATTAGATGACAGTTATGTCAACCAAGTAGTACTATAGACTTAAAATCACTCAGAAAATCAATGTCCACACAAACCCTGTTAAAGTAGCATTAATCCAACTGTATAACAGCAATACCTACATTCTGTCTCTAAGTCTGGAACCTTCTACCCCATTTTGTTGGGCTGTCTCTATATTTTTGTTGTAAGAGGTATTTACAACTACCCTCTGTGTTGCTGTTGTGCACACACCTCCATGATGTCCACCTCACATGCAAGGAAAAGGGGCAATGCCCACATGAAGTACTGAATTATAGGAGTGTGTGGCCATGCCCTTGGCTATAGGAATAACAACACAGCTGTTATGCATGCATGCAATTAGAAAGTGGGGGATACCGATTGGTGTACAGGCTATCACCTGCTCATGAGCATTAACTACAAAAGGCAAGCTGCTGCCTATGCAAAACAGATATATACCTCTACATGTGTAGACAGACAGAGAGAGAGTGCGACAGAGAGACAGAGACAGAAATGGAAACAGAAACAGAAACCACAATACTTGGAAAAAAAGGTATGGCAAACAAGAAAGCATGCAGTGGAATTCAGTAGGGGGTATGCAATAATGGGAAGTAGAATGTTAAACAAATATGTCTCAACAAGACTTGCTATACTGATATATTGTTGATGAGTACCTATGGCCGTAGCATCCCGGTCTGTCTGCAGTGACATATATCGCAGCTCAGGCCCCTGAGTCACCCCAGGAAAGGACAGCTCACATATGATTACTACTGGAGTGTCTGTTGAACAATACTGACTGCGACACTGCTAGGCCAGCTAGTGGGATGCTGTAAATATCCATATGTTACCTGTGAATACAACTATGATACACATGTTTGTCTCTCAAATCTGAGTGACCTTTACAGGGTATGTGCACAATAAACTACTGTTGCAGATGTGTCTGTTGAACTGCATGTGATATACTGAGCTCATACCATTCAACTGTTCAGTGTTATATACACTAACCATATGTGTGCCTCATATTTGTAGTCATTTACTCATTGAGTTGTGTTATGTCTGGCAAATCACTGGCAAATCTGTGAAGACTGACATTAGAGCATAATAGCATACTTATGAGTGTCAGACATCCTCCAGGGTATTTCTGTAAATGCATAGCCTACTGTACTATCAATTGACTTAGTGTGTTACAGCAATATTAATAAAGTGTCATTGATTTGGGGCAATTGCCCCCCATTTATGTGTGTCATTCTCCAGACATCCTGCTCTAACAGGTTGAGAGGTATGACTGAGCAGCAAGAGTGTAAATACAGTGTGCCATACTGACATAAAACAGAAATGTATAGCAGGTAGTACCTGTGCACATGTATGTATGAGTAGGTGTAGCTGCAAGCCTCAAAACAACAGACATGAGATGCAAAATGTCAGGTAAATAAGCGGTACATGTTGTACATGTGTGTAATCCTAGTTTTTGTGCATCCAGCAGACATAAATTTCTACAGCTACTGGTTGTTGCATTGCCCTGACACAGAAATGGGTACTAGAATAAGCGTGATTATCATGTTGAAAATGTAGAGGTGTCCGACTGTGTTATGACCTTGTCTCCATGCCTACTACAGACAGCTGTATGAGCACCTACATAGCTGTATGGACTCAGCAATACCTGACTCATAAAACCTGCCTCCATTAAGGTAGAGTAATCCCCTTTGATGGACAACAGCAATAAACAAACCACATAATCGGTCGCTATATTGGCTGTGCAGGGCCAAGTAGCAGCAGGCACCAGCTTGCAAGCAAGTCAGCCTGTGTCTGAACAAGCATATAAGGTCACAGATGAATTACTTTAAGGCTAACTATGATTCCAAATTGGACACATCCACCAAGGCCAATCACAAGGCAGTCTTCACATATGTCTTCAATCTCAGAGGCAAAACCCAACCCACCCTGTACTTGTCATCAGTCACACCACATACACGCACAGCATAGCTATAGCCAACCCGCTGCAGACATGTTAAGGGAAAACATCACCCTCCTCTCCCACCATCAGTATAGGTGGATATGCACAGCACCCCTCCCATCATCATCAGTGAGCTGGTCCATAATGCCTAATCAAAGGCAACAAAAGTATGTCTCCATGGGACCTGATAACATTCCGTCTATATCCTACATGAACTCAGGCATATGCTTCCAGCTCCATTACGCACTGTATGCAAGCAAAGCCTGAGTGCCATTGGCATCCCATCTGCAAGGAAGACAGCCACTGTCATCCCCCTACTTAAAGGTGAATGATGAATGGTGGATTATGCAATTTACTGGCCCTCATTGGGGGAACATGACACATCAGGACCAGGAGTGCAATGCAAGCTCATACTGTGCTGATAGATGACAAGGGTATGATGTGGTCATAAGTGGTGGCTAATGCTAGTCAGTGTTGATGTGCAGGTTATGTAAATAATGTTGACCAATGTATGAGGTCCTGTAGTGTGTTTCCCTGTTTATGTCTTCCAGGTGAAATGCAGTGTGCAAGACAGTCAGCATGCACTGCAGCTGAAACTGCGGCCATTACCGATATGATAATCCAGCACCATGGCGAGATGTTTGGCCATAGCCAACAGAATCTGCGGGAGTGGACCACCCTTTGGAACAAACTTGTGCACAGAGTAAACAACTTGGGCCACTATGGATGCACATACGATCAGGTCAGGCATCAGTTGACTAACCTGATATGCCATGCCTGGCAAAGTGCTGCTGCTATGGCCAGGGACCCTACCACCACAGGTGGGGGACCTGCTACGCAGGCCCCACTTACACCAATGGAAGAGCTTCTTGCCAACCTTGGGGCAGCCACCACACACCAGCAAAGTCAACATACACAAGTCATGGAGGTGGGTGGCACCCAGACAACAGGTTAGGAGCACCTAGGCAAGGCCCCAGTGCACATCAATTGAATACTGCAACAGTCATACTGGCTTCCGTAGAGTATCTAGTTGCTTATGTCAGGTCAAATTGCATTTGTGAGTGGGGTTTTGTAATGTACACAAGTGCACATCTATGGTGAAGGACAGCAAATTGTGTAATATCAGAGCTTGTACTGTACATGTGCAGAAAAGTAGCATTCATCTTGTACCATTGCCACGTGTGTGTCTGCTGACAATACCTCTCCCGCACAAGTACATAGGCACCTCTGGTCTGGATTTAGGACAGCAGCCTGAAGCCACTGAGTATGGTATTGTCCTTTTGTGACTCACCAATACCCCAGGCATGTTAAAGTCATGCATTTTACCATGTACACAGCTATTACTCTTAGCCATATTGTGGTATGTGCATGTTCACTTGTGGTGGGGTTAACTGCATTGCATCAAAGTGGTCATCACAGGGACCTATTTGCAGGAGATGTAACATATGTGCAGCATACCTTACAACCAATCATTCCAAGAAATCTGGACAAAGACTGACAATGATTGGACAAAGGGCCAAAACTAGGTACATATTTTAAAAGTACTGTTACACAGTGCATATAAAAAGTCTACAAACCCCTGTTAAAATGCCAGGTATTTATGATATACAAAAATGAGACAACAATAAAACATTTCAAAACTTTTCCCACCTTTAATGTGATCTATAACCTGTACAGTTCAATTGAAAAACAAACAAATCTGTAAGGGGAACAAGTATGACAAATACAAAACATACAATAAGCTGGATGCATAAGTGTGCATAGCCTGAAGCTAATACTTTGTTGAAGCAGCTTTTGATTTAATTACAGCATTATGTCTTTTTGTGTACACACCTGCCATCAATTACAGAGATTCTTTGATTAACAACAAATAACGGTCAGGTGTTCTACTAGGCTTTTCCTGACATTTACTCAGTTGCCTGCTACAGCAACAACTGTGGTTTGCAGAGAGCTTACAAAGCTTCAAAGGGATCTAATTGTTGAAAGATATCAACCCGGAAAAGGGTACAAAAAGATTTCCACTGCATTGCATATACCATGGAACATGGTGAAGACAGCCATCAGAAGGTGGAGAAAATATGGGGCAACAGTGACATTGCAAAGAAGTGGACGTCACTCCAAACTTGATGAAAAGACAAGACCAAAACTGGTCAGGGAGGCTGCCAGGAGACCCACAGCAGCACTAAAGGAGTTGCAGTAATCTCTGGCAAGTACTGGTTGTGTATCACATGTGACAACAATCTCCCGTATTCTCCATATATCTTGCTTATGGGGTAGGGTTGGAAGATGAAAGCCTTTTCTCACACAGAACAACTTCCAGGCCTGGCTAAATTCTGAAAAATAATATATAAAGTCTCCCAAAAGCATGTGGGAAAATGTGTTATGGTCTAATGAGACCAAGGTTGAACTTTTTGGCCACAATTCCAAAAGGTTTGTTTGGCACAATAACAAACTGTGCATCACCAACAGAACACCATCCCACAGTGAAGCATGGTGATGGCAGTGTCTTGCTTTGGGGTTGCTGTTCGTAAGCTGAAACTGGCGCTTTAGCCAAGGTGGAGGGGATTATGAACAGTTTCAAATACCATTCCCTTTTGGCCAAAAATCTTCAGGTGTCTACTAGATAGCTATAGATGCAGAGGAATTTCACCTTTCCACAGGACAATGACCCAAACCATACATCCACAGCAACAAAAAACGGCTTCACCTGAAGACCTTCAATGTTTTGGAATGGCCCAGCCAGAACCCACACCTACATCCAATAGAAAATCTATGGGGTGACCTGAAGAGGGCTGTGCACAAGAGATGCTGTCACAGTCTGACAGAGTTGGAGGACTTTTGCAAGGGAGAGTGTGTGAATATTGCCAATTCAAGATGTACCGTACTGATAGACTCCATCCCAAGAGGAGTGAATGATGTAATTAAATAAAAAGGTGCTTTACCAAAGTATTAGTTTAAGGGTGTGCACACTCATGCAGCCAGCCTATTGTTCATACGTCATTTACTATATGTTACCCCTAATCAATGTGTATGTTCATCAGTTGGATTGCACAAGTTATAGGTCACATTAAAGGTGGGAAAACTTATAACATGATTTCTGTGGTCTCATGTTATATATCACAAAAACTTTGCATGTTAACAGGGGTGTGGACACTTTTTATATCCACTGTAAGCTTAGAATGTTGTTAGAGTAACCAGATTTGTTTTAACATACATTAACTGCAAGTTTTGAATTCTGCAACTCAAATTATGTCATTAATTAGTAATGCCAGTCCTCGGATCATCCCAGAATTGCATCAGACAAACACAGGATTTATGAGGAACAGACCAAAAATATGAGTCACATATCTAGACATTCAGCGAAACTCTGTACAGTTGAGAGGTATGTTCTGTATGAGTTGCCACGGTGCTATACAGGTGAACAGCAATAATGTGTACATGGGTGCAGTGTATGCTAGGTGAAGGCCCATCACCTACTAAAACTACTCACATATCCAAGAGGTGTATATTAGTAGTAACATTAAGTGGAAAGGGCTGTGCTGCTTGATGTTGAGGGCCTGTTCAGATTGTGTATGTTATGGTCTGACTGTGTGTCATGAATGTCACCAGTTGGCTATTGTGAAGTCTGTGTAATGCCTTTGTAACACCTGACCTGTATATGTGTGTGTGTGTGTGTGTGTGTGTGTGTGTGTGTGTGTGTGTGTGTGTGTGTGTGTGTGTGTGTGTGTGTGTGTGTGTGTGTGTGTGTGTGTGTGTGTGTGTGTGTGTGTGTGTGTGTGTGTGTGTGTGTGTGTGTGTGTGTGTGCGCGCGTGTGTGTGTGTGTGTGTGTGTGTACCAGCAAACTTTATAGTACAGGTATTAATTTACATGTGTTGCCCCCCCCCACAGGTGGAAATGGTGGTTGTGGTCCCTCCAGAATCAGAATCTGATGTCAGTGTCTCTGCAGACTCTGACAATGATGTTGGTCCTACTGAGGCACAGGTGGCATTGTCACAGGCTGCATTTGTGCCATCATTTGGCATCCCACAGTTGTCCACAATGTCACAATGCCCACACATACCTCGTCCCCAGCAGCAACAGATAATGGACAGTTGGCTGGTGGTGGCATGGAATAGGCTAGCATCGTGACTATGCCAAGTATGAGTGTAGACACTAGCCATAGCCAGAGTGCAGGTGAAGTCCCACACAGGCGGATAGACAGGGTTGCTGGAGGAGGACCGCTGCCCTTCAAGCTGCTGTCACAAGAGCCACAGCAGGTGTCACCAGATGCATTTTTTCGGGCTGCCATGGATGCACAGGCACATACTGACTGCAACACCAGACAAATACTCATGGTCTTGGATGTAACTTTTCCTGGTTTCCGTGATGACATACATGACCTTGTTGAGGCCACGCTTCAAAATACTGAGGTCATGAATAGACGGTGGGGTGAGACCTTGGCAATCCTTGACTGTGGAATGTCTGTGCTGCAGTGTGTGGTTATGGTGGGAGATTGGCATCAGCCACCTGGACATAGGTTAACACCAACCTCAGCTGAGAGTCTATGTGGCCGTGCACCTTCACACTACCATAGTGGCAGTACCACCAGCACTACCACAGGGCAGGTGCTGTACACACCACAGTGGAGTAGGCCATGGGCATGTGGTCCTGGCTGGGCCCATCAGGGGCACAGATCCAGCAGACAGCAGTCACCATCGGGGAGTAGTACTGCATCTGGCCTTGGGCTGGGTGGTGCCAGTGAGACCCCTTGCAGGACCAGTTCATGTCTCCATGGCCAGAGACAGTGAACTGTACACCCTGCCATGTACAGTATACAGCTGTCCAACATACCCCTGTGTAGCGCAGTCACATGGTGTGACTGTGTGCATACAAACACACACATCACCATCACAACCAGGTCACCTTCAGACACACAAATACCACCTCTGCCCAGCCTATTCATAGAACGCCCCTCCAAACACACACACACACTGTCAGCCATATGGCCCAGCCTAGGCCTCTGGAAAACCCACGCAACACCCTATGCATATGATGATACCTGTGCCATATCCCGGTCATCCATACCACTGATGCAGGGACATGCTAATATGGTTCTGATGAACAGGGTGAATTAAGTACAGTTTAGTTATGTAATGCTGTGTAAGGTGCTGTCAGCTGGCATTTGTAATGGGTACACTTCAGAGTGTGTGTACCTTTTCAGCCATGATGCATTATTGGTGTTAGTAACACTGACAGAATGTAGTCTCGCATGCTGTAGTCTGTTTGTGTTCTAGGTGTCTGTGGCCCTGCAGACATTGCTAACAAGGGATATGGCAGAGTAGTAACACATCGACTGTGTCATAGCCGAGGTACAGCTGTATATGTACACATTTACCAGGTCTGTGTAACAGTTATTGCATTGCCACAGAGCTTATAGGGCTGAGGAGTGTATACAGGTAAATCTGTGGTGATTGACATCAGCAGCTCTTGTAAAGTGGACAATGGGAAGTGTAGTGGGTGGAACATGCCTCAGATTGGTAAAACCCACCCCCCAAAGGATATTGTGTCGACCAAACACACAGAGAGTACTGTTCTCACACACACAGGATCACAGTTGCCAGTGTTAGGTTTGGAGCCCCTACCCATCTAGTTAGTGGTACTACAGTGTTATGCAGTTATCACAGGTGGCATGGAACTAATAGTGTGATGACTGTTCCAAGGTACCTGTAAAGTAAATAACATCACATGCCCTTGTGAGGTATGGCACTGGGGGGTGTACTGGGTGGGAAAGGACCGTCACGATTCTACACACTCACAAACACTGCTATTCACACCAATGCACACACACACACACACACACACACACACACACACACACACACACACACACACACACACACACACACACACACATTTGCCAGTACTGGCATTAGCAACCCTGCCTGTCATGTTATTCATTCAATACTGTTACATAGCTGTTGCACACAGCACCGGGCTTATAGGGCTAAAGAGAGTCTACAGACACCTCTATGGTAGATATGAACAGCGGACTTCGTATAGTGAACATTGGAATGTGTACCATGGCCTAAAGTTGTAAACCACGGCCACACAAGGGATATAGGTATCACTCAAACGCACACACAGGATACTGTTCTCATACACACACATACACACACAAATATTTGCCAGGACTGAGATTAGAAACCTTACACACATGTGCCAGGACTGAGATTAGAACCCCTAAATATCTAGTTATTGCTGCTACAGTGTTATGCATTTATTGCATGCAGCACTGAGCTTATATGATGAAGAGTGTCCCGCAGTTCTTCTAAGGTGAACAGCATCACAAGCCCTTGTAAAGTATGGCAATGGGCAGTGTACTGGGAGAGTGAGGCCTCAAAATGCTGTATCCTACAAATGTACACACTTACAAAAAGTTATACACACTTAAAAAAAGTTACACACACACACACACACATGCACATGCACACGCACACACACACACACACACACACACACACACACACACACACACACACACACACACACACACACACACACACACACACACACACATTTTCCAGGACTTGGATTAGAAACCCTACCTATCTTGTTATTGGTACTATAGTGTTATGCAGGTACCGCACACACCACAGGACTTGTAGGGTGAGGAGTGTCCCAAGGTACCTGTAAGGTGAATAACAAAACCAGCCCTTGTAATGTATGGCAATGGGAGGTGTACTGGGTGAGACGGGCCTCCAACTACTTTCACCTACATGTTTACACATTCACAAACACTTTTATACACACTGATGCACACACACACATGTATGCCAGTACTGAGATCCATAGGTTCATAAGTTCATAGATGTGTACTAGCCGAATGTCCATGGAGCCTTTACTGAGCCCATAGCATTGCCCTGGCATTGTGACACCTGATATTACTTCCCAGTGTGTCTATCAAGTGCAGCCACTGGAGTGATCCCCAGGGTGAGATTTCAATTCCTCATCCACTCATCAAGATTTCCCTTACAGAAGGCCAGTGAGGTGCTCTGCTTGACATGTATGTGAAGTCTATTCCATAGTGTGGCCAGTCTCTGGGTTATGAACCTGTCCTTCCAGCATGTTCTGTTGATTGAGGAAATAGGGTTGAGGTCTCTGGGGCATGTGGTGTGGATGGATTGGGTTTCTTTATATGCAGCATGCCTAACAGAGCTGGGTCAGACATGGCTTTGTAAGTCAAGCAGAGATCGCATCTAAGTAGCCATTATGAGACAGAGAATAGTTGGAATTATTGGAGTCTGTCCATATATGACAAGTGTTTAAGGCCTAGGATCCTCTTTGTGAGGTTCTTTTGCAGCCTCTCCAGATGTTGCAGGTGTCTAATGAGGTACATGCCAAATGGGCCATTGTACCCAATGATTGGCCTAATGAGGGAAGAGTAGAGGGGGACTATGACCTATTTCTTCCTGGATGCAACACCCTTAGTAATGAGATGTGCCACATAGAAGGACTTTCTGACCACAGTGGCACTGTGACGATCAACAGAGAGGTCATTGTCAACCTGTGTTCCCAGTTCTCTTATAACGACTTCTGTGTTCAGTGGACTACCATCGATGTGGTGATTCATGGGAACTGAATTGTTCCCAAAGGGGATGGCGACACATTTTTATGGTGTTGAGCTTAAGTTCAGTTTTCTGACAACAGTTGTAGGCCTCAGTGAGGCCTTTCTGCAGGATGTCAACATCATTTGGGGAGGTAATAATAGCACCAACCTTGCAGTCATCTGCAAACATTGTCAGCCAGAGTCCCTTCATGGTGGGCTGTACTTCAGAGGCATAGATACCAAGTATGAGGGGACCCAGGACCAGACCCTGTGGTACTCCACTCGTGACTGGTCAGCAGTCTGACATGTAGTCTGATGCTTTCACACTGTGGGTTCTGTCTGTGAGCCAGTTTGCAACCCACCTATTGATGTAGGGGCTGATGCCTAGCTGAGTGTGTTTGTCTGCAATTCCTGAGTGGGGAATGGTATCAAAGGGTTAGAAGCCCTGCCTATCTTGTTATTTATTCCATACTATTACAAAGTTATTTCACATGGCAGAGCTTATAGGGCTGCAGAGTGTCTACAGCTACCTCTACAGTGGATAACAACAGTGAGCCTTGTAAAGTGGACATTGGGACGTGTATTGGGTGGACCATGACAAAAAATTGGAAATCCCACCCCCCAATTGCTATGGTTCACACACACACACACACACACACACACACACACACACACACACACACACACACACACACACACACACACACGCATTAATATTACCTAAGTAGTTATTTGTACTACACTGTTACGCAGTTATCACACAAGCCACTGAGCTTATAGGGCTGAGGGCTGCCCACAGGTACTTCTAAGGTGACTGACATCAGCAGGGCTGCTAAAGTAGGGCAATGGGAAGTGTACTGGTTGTGAATAGGCTCTAAATCTTTAACCTACAAACACACTTTCATTTACCAAGACTGAGATTAGAACCCCTACCTAAGTAGGTATTTGTACTATAGTGTTATGCAGTTATCACACTCGTTATAGGGGTTACAGGACTAACGCCAGTCCAAGGGTACTTCTAAGGTGAATGACATCAGCAGATCTTGTAAAACAGGGCAATGGGAAATGTACCAGGTGGGTAAGGCATCATAATAGTGAGACCTACAGACACACAAAGGTAGATGATGTGATATTACAACCCCCACCTCAGTACCATCAGACAATGAATCCCATCTTCACACTGGTATGTGCCAGTGGTTACAAGTGGTATGCAACTGTCTGCAGTAGGACATCACTCTGTGCCATCTCTCTGTGTGTGTGTCTCCCTATGTGTCTCACTCTGTTACTGTCTGTCTCTCTCTTCCCCACGTCTATGTGTGTGTGTGTATGCATGACATACTGCAATATCGTGTATATATATATATATATATATATATATATATATATATATATATATATATATACGTGTGTGTATCACATGCAACATATTCAGAAATACCACATATGGGGCACCTACAGCTGGCTGCAGGTAATGAGCATGCCCAGTATGACCTTCTATAGTAAGTGTGGGAATCCATTCCAGGAATAGTTGTCACTCCAGTCTGGGATGTTGTGTGCTACAACCATACCTTGCAACCTGTTTGTACAGGATATCTGGAGATAGGCTGTCAATATGGGGAAACAATGGCCCAGATATGTGGAGATACTGTCACTATTGCTCTTATTACTGTATGAGTTGCTTGAGTTACAGGGTTCATTTTAGCAGACTTTTTCTGACTTATGTAATATTTGACACTGTAATGTACTGTGTCATTACCTACTGACAGATATCATCAGATCATCACAGTTATTTACCAGAGAAATTCAAGATGGATGATCCACAGACCAATATTATAAGGCAAAGGCTAGACATTCTTGCACAATCTGGCCAGTTGGGAGGTGTGGCTACAGCCGATTGACTGCTGAAGCTGTGTAAATGGTCGAGCACCTTGGTGATATATTGGCTGGGGATCTCCTGGTTGTGTGGTATTCTTCTTATCTGGAAGGTCAGATCCTGGTTTGGCCATACTTCTCAATTGTACAGATTCTCACAGATTATCCAGATTCATGTCTCATATATCTGGGCAGTTTCCCTTAACATTGTGGTTTTCTAGCAAGTTTGTTGCAGATCACTCAGGGTTGCAGTCAGGGAATAATGACTGAACATTACAGTTTCAGGCTTCATACCATTCATAACATCCATGCTTCTACACACCCCCTCTGTTATTCTATCAAATTTCTAACATTATGAGAGCATTATTTCAAAAGTGTTCCTATATTTGGGCCTTTATCCCACCATTATGTATGGCTTTGTCCAGATTTCTTGCTTTACGAGGTTGAGAGGTATGCCACTAAAATTTAGTGGCATGGCCTTTCATTTGCATTTTGTTGACTGTAACACACCAAATCCACTGGATACACCACACAGAGGAATCCACAATGTAGAAAACTTCTTTAATGAAGAACTGGAACACACATGCTTTCATAGCTTCATCAGGTGTAATAAAACATGAAATTGAGCAGCCTTTTATACAAAAGCTCTTGGTGCTCAAAACTGGCTAATCAGAACACTAATTGAATAATTATAGCATTCAAGCTAAGCTAGTTTAAAGGGGTATCATTAACAAATTCAAAGATGTTAAACATAGACAAAAGAGAATAAAAAACATATGAAAGAGCATGAATAAAACAGTTAACATAAATGCGCAACAATTATGCTGTCACACCAAAAACAGCAACTTCTGGCCTAAGCTGACAGTGCAAGCCTGCTGAAAACTCAGAGTTGCTTATAAAACAAAGCAGCAAGTGTCAGTGATCAAATACATAATATGGTCCATATTTCAAAAAGTTCACAAAATATGAGCAAAAGAACCACGAATACATTAATAATATACTTTAATAAAAAATAAAATAGATAATATCCCTAGAGGTAGAATCGCTCAACAGAGTTCATCGTGAGCCCCTTATCATAGAGCAAATAATCAGAGCTAATGCATCAAAAACACCAGATGATCATGTTGTATCAGTAAGGGCAAATGGTATTATCAAACTCTGCCTAGCAGAAATATCCATGTAATAAATATTGTCAAGAAACGGCAGTGTAGTGTCATTAATCAATAGTGCAGAACATGGTTAATAAAATCAGCTTAATATCGCTTCTCAATGAAAAAACATCTATAGAACCTACTAATGCACAAAATCCTAGACCTATATAACATAGTTGACTTACACAAAAGGTAAGTAATAAAACTCACCAGTAACGGCAACAATGAAAATAGGAATAAAACCGTTGTAGCATCCTGTATGCACGGAAAGCCATATGACGACAGTCAAAACAACGAAAACTGGTCCGACAGTAAAAAACATCCTATAACCAACAGCAACTGTCGGACTAAACAAAGAAGGACACACCTTCTACATTCTACATTGTGGATTCCTCTGTGTGGTGTATCCAGTGGATTTGGTGTGTTCCTGTTTCTTGTGTTTTCCACTTGGAGCCTCTGTTCTCTTGCTACAGTTGTTGGACCCTTTTTTATTTTGTTGACTGTGTTATGTTGGTACTATGGACCACATGACATTCTCTACATCGCCACTATGGGTGAGGCATGGGCCATTGCCAGAATCCTGTAGGCCATATGAAACTGATGCAGGCAGTCTGTAGCAAGGCAGTGTGTTTGGTCACTCATATGTTCCCAGGCTGCTGGGCAGTGGATCTCCCTGGGGTAACAATGGTAAGTGAGTCAGGTGTTACAATCACTTTCTGTTCATATTGATCTATCACTCTGGGTGACAGCAGGATGCTGCTTACAGCTAGTTGCATACCTGCATGAGACACATATTCAGCATGTTGCATCATCCATGAGGTACTTCTGACATCATTTACACCACGATGGACCAGGCTGTTGTGATACCTTGTACCTGTTGTAGGGTGACTTGAGTGCATGTGTGATATGGCAGTTTATGGCACCTGCCAAACAAATAATCGTAACTTTTTCCTTATCCTGCCTGATGTATGGCACATCTGTGTGTCTCACAGTGGAGTCTTCTATGAGTAATATGTTTTGTGTATGGTAAGACCTTAATGTTTGTAGGACCCTGGTGTGTGGTGTATGCCTGGTCTGTGGTGTGTAGGTCTGGGGAGATCTCATGTGTTTTTGCCTCTGAGGTGTCCTTTATTTGGGGTTTTATTTGTTGTAAACCTCCACTTATGTGGGTGTGTGGTGTGTATTTGCAAGTGATGCTTACTGACTCCATACACTGCAGGGCACCTATGTTACTGCAAAATGTGCTCTGGTGTGCACATTCTCCATTTGTCTCACCAGTGATTCCCCTCCCTGTTCTGTGGGTCTCTTTATCCTTCTGTAGTCTGGTCACAGGCTATGCCATAACATCACACACAAGGTTATGGACTACACAACTCTGAGCATACCTATTTGGCAGGTTATCCATCATTGCACCACTACATCTGCTGCGGTCCTCAGACAGTTTGTGTTACTATCTTATTATGTGGCTACATGTTGGCCTAGCTGTCAAATTGTCACTGAGTCTGACATTTGCTCAGGCCCACTTATGACAGTCAGACGAAAGAGCACACATGAGGACAGGGTGTTGATACTATTCTGCCATACATAGACAGTTTGGAGACCACTTTGTTACTTGTTTGCTTTCTGTTATGGGTGTGACATCCGCTTCTCCACTTTCTGTCATTGATGTTTTGACATGACGTTTTCTTGTTTTACAAACACTTTGCAGGCGAATGCAATGTTAGGGCAACAGAACAGATTTACAAGGCATACTTGCCATTCCAGGGGATATAGCTGTTGGCCACTGACATATTGTCAGTGCTGACACAGTGAGATGGCAGCCTTTTATGATCTGCCAGTACACTGACCTTCAGGCACCTGTTGTGCTACTAGGCACCATACCTCTCTATGTATGAGAGCCAGACATCTGGACAGCCAGAAGTAATTGGGTGACAAAGACCTAAATATAGGGACCGTTTTAACTACTGGCCTTGCAAATCTTGAAGGGTGATACAATAAAAGATGTTGCATTAGCATGCATTTTCTATAGGGTGTGAGGTCTGAGACACTACAATCTGTCATTATTTTCTGACTTTAGACTGTCGTGGTTTGCCAATAATTTGCCACACAACCACTATTTCATGATAGAGACACCACAAATATGTTGTAAACCTCTGTACATTGTGCAAAAGATCTTTACAGTTGGTTGGTATGGTAAGCACCTTGTAGGTTACTCCGACCTGTGTACTGTTCATATGTGTAGCCCCCAGTCCATGACCTGTCCAGCTTACTGACAGTAATGGATATTGACATCTGAACAATGTGTACAACTCCCATCATAGGTGTGGCTGACATGCAAAATAGTTGGCACTCTGATTCTTAGAATATGTCCTTGTCTACCACAGTACTGTACCTAGGCCACTAAGATACAACAGCCGGGAGTAAGTGCTGACAACATCCTGACAGTATTTCCCACGCATATACATAGATCATTGACCCGTGCATATTGCGGACATGCAACAAGTTATCATGGTTGATTGGGACAGCCCTGGCAATGTGTGCTCTGCTGCTATTACCCTACAAACCTACATGTTACTGCATTTCTATGGGAATATGGGTGCAGGGGGGCACACCTGTCAATGACACACATTTGCACATACTGTGCTGATATTGGCTTTACATTTTGGTTCCATTTAACATAATATTGTGCCCTGTCTTGCAGAATAGGGGCATAGCACTAGAGCCCACAGGTTAGATTGTAATGGCATACAATTGAGCTTCAGACTTCTTACCCTTCAGAGCCTTACTGCAACTGGAAGGCCTGCTTTGATATCACTGTGTAAGTCTGTAAGGGGTATTCCATCATTGCCACCATTTGTGGGCTTTTGCCAGACATTCCTTTATGGTTTTCTACTGCTGACTTGCTGGGTGAGTCTGAAGGGTGAGTATGGGATCCCCACATTGACATCCTTGCATGTGACCTATGACCCCCCCCCCACTTGGCCCCCTGCATACACTGCAGTGGGATTTTTTCACCTTGTATAATATTGCATAGTGTGAGGAAACTAGTATTGGGCAGATATTTCCTGGTGTCCCACATAGTTGTCAGTTGTCTGCTGCTACCCCAGTAGGCCACCCCATTCCCTTGCATGCATGCAACAATACCATATATATGCTACCAGAACATACTACTCCATTCATTTATTGTTTAGAAGACTGACTTATATTGTGCCTGCGACAGTTGTGGGGTTGATGGGTGAGGGCTGACTCTGTCAAATGCACACAGAGCACTGCCTATACAGGGTAAGCTACAGGTAGTGTGATGTGTGTGCCATCCATTTTACTGTGTGTGTGAGTCGGAGAGAGGTGTTAGTCACTGGGTCCCTACAGTGTCAATGTGTGAGCTATGTGTTGCCTCTTTGCCAAGGCCTGGGACATACTGGGCACATCTCCATCTGCCTACAGGAGCAGGCTCAGAGGCTTCCTCCTCCGAGTCCCTCTGTGCCTGTGGGAACCTTGGCCATGGTGGGGGGCTGTGTGGCCCTTCCCCGTGCTGTTACTGCTGCAGCTATTTCCACAGGATTATATTGTGTAGCATGGCACATACTATGAACATATGTGCACATGTGGCTGGAGACTACTGCAAGGCTCCACCAGATATGTCAAGGCATGAGAATCATGACTTGAGCATCCCAAACACATGGTCTATAATGATCCTGGTTTGTGTGTGTGCCTCATTATGGCATTCTTGAGTGGGTGTGTTTGCATTTCTGATGGGTGTCATCATCTATGGCTCCAGTGCATAGCCAGCATCCCTACCAGATGGCCACACAGGATGTTCCCACTGGCAAATGCCTGGTACAGCTGTGACAAATGCCAGATGTGAGAGTCGTGATAGCTTCTGGGGCTGCCAGCGCACACATTCATGATAATGCCCGAGGAATTGCACACAACCTGGCAGTTGATGGAGGGGAAGCCCTTGCGGTTTATGTAGACCCTACTCTGTACACTGGGTGGTGCTTTGATGTGAATGTGTGTGCAGTCTATCGCACCCAGTACCTCTGGGTATTCTGCTACATGGTGAAAGAGATGCATATTGTTGGTCCTCTCCTCACAGGTGTTGGGAAAGTAAATGTGCTCACCGGCATGTGGTAGCATGGCACCCAGGAACTGGTGGAGTACCCTGGATGCAGATGCCTGTGAGACCCCCATGATGTCCCCAGTAGATCTTTGGAAAGTACCTGTAGCTAGTATTCTTAAGGCTACACATACCTTGGTTTCCACTGGGATGTGTTCCCCTTTGTTAGCTCTGGGTCTGAGTTGAGGCCAGCACAGCTTGATGATTTGCTGAAGTATGTCTCTGTCCACCCTGTAGCACTCTACTATCTCAAGATCATGGAGGTTACCCTGGGTCTGAACACTCTTCTCCTCCTCCTCAGTCTGGGGTGGTTGTCAGCATTATCCTCCTCACCGCCCTCAGCCTCTGATAGATCAATGCAACGGCAGCCCCTAACATTTTTTTGGTTAAAGTTCCTCCGCATGTGTACACCAATGGTGCAAGGTCTGTAGGAAAACCAAATTGAAAGGTGTTTTCACAGTTTATACTGCTGTGCTGCAGATGCTGCCTGTATGTTTGGCTGGCTATGATACATGCCACCTGCTTGCTATTTTATTAGTACTTGATTGCTTTTATTCTGCTATTTGCCTTGTTTTCTTTTTTCCCTTCTCATTTCCATCCCTTTTAAGACCCGAGGTGTGTCGCACAAACCCAGTGCCCAAATGAAAACAATCCTGCTGTTTCTATTTTTTTTTTTGTTTGTTTTGTTTTAGACCCGGTGTATGCTGTGCAAACCCGTTTAGCTAACGTAAACACTTTGAAGCAGAAATGGCCCTCCCCTGGACATGAATACGCTCTTCATTTCATGGAATAAGTTAATACAGCCTGAGACACTTTCCCTTGCTTAGCTGCACTTAGCTAAGCTCAACTGGAAGCCGTGAAGCTCCAGTGTGCTTACACCAAGCACGACACACCCCCTTTTCATGTTAGCTGCTTCTCCTGCTTACACCACTGCCTTATAGCTCCTACACGGTTAAGTGCAGTTTGGCACTTGTCTCCTTTTTGTGATTCTGTAAATTTTCCTCATTAGCATAACACACTGCCTTAGTCCCTAGTTACAGCACTACACCAGAGCCATTCCCCTTAGCAGCCACTGTTCCTGCTATTGTTTTGATTCTGCATGCCATAGACTATAATGGCAAAATGCAGATTTCACTTAAAATTGCCTTTTCACTTTTTTGGCATGATCCTGTTTTCGCGCCGCTACCCTATGCTTAAACAGCCAAGATCGGCCAAAAGAAAAAAACTTTTATTTTTATACTTTTGCAACACTTTTCTATGGCAATGCTCATATATTTGGCCATTGGCAAGCATAAGGATTATAATACATGCTTTACTTTGAGCCGTAATGCCTCCATTTTGATTTTTGCAGAAATGTATTCGGCTAGTAGCCGCATACATTTCTGCAAGCTACACTATTCTGCCACGGATGCCTGCCTGCTTACTGGATCACTAATTGACCTCATTTGCATGTTTTTCACCAGCAAATGAGGTCATTAGCATAATCTAGTCATGTCTGTGGCAGAATAGTGTTAGCAGGCTCGTGCATGCCAAATGCCTTGTTTATTGAATCTCCGGGCGGCCATATTCTGTGCAACAGCTGCTGCGCTATTAGGACACAGCATTTCACCATTATTGAATCCTTAGGATAAACTACCATGGGCAGAGGTACTCACTAGAAACTTACCTAAACACCAGAGACCTTCCAAACACAAACATGCTACACCTAATACAGCGCCTGCAGGACTTAATACACATAAAAACACAAGTACCAGTGTCTCACCAAATAAACCTCTAAGGCAAAGCACATCTAAACCAAATTTTTTAGTCATAGGTGACTCCATTGTGAGACACACAGATGTCCCACTCACCAGGCTGGATAAGGAGAAGGTTATGATCAGCTGTCTTTTGGGTGCCAGGATCCATCAGATCACACATGCACTTAAGTCTCTCAACAGCAAGTACCGTTATGACTCTTCATGTTGGTGTGAATGACTTGAGAGGTACCTCACTGGACTACACAAAGAGAGACATGACTGAGATCTATGAATAAGTGTCCTAGGTATGTATGTCCCTAGCCTTGAGCAGCATTCTACCCTCACCTAGGATGACACCACAATATAAACAAAAAATTATTGACTTCAACAATTGACTTAGTTTCTGGTGTCATTCTAAGGTGATCCAGCTCCTGTCAGCCTGGAGTGACATGGTTGATAATCCACACTGCTTTGCCAGGGATGATCTTCACCTGTCACCTCTAGGCTTTTGGTTACTGGCTAAGGCACTTGCCTCCCCCATAGTGCCTTTTTTACGGAAGGTCTCAAGAACAAGATTTCCAACATGAAAATATTACTCATAAATAAATTAAAGGTTATGCTCCTAAATGCTAGGAGTTTAAATCAGAAACTGCCCTCTATGGAAGCACTCCTCTCCCTGGAGGATGTTGATGTCTGTGCAGTCACAGAAACTTGGTTCAGAACCACAGATAGTACCCCGGCCTTGCAAGGCTACAGTGCCTTCCACACTTTCAGAATGCAAAATATATGTGTGAGAACCAAAGGGGAGGAGTACCTTTCTTCATCAAAGATAAATACGCCTCAAGACTGGCTAGATAGGAAAACTCCATGGAGTTACTCCAAGTTCAACTAACTGTGTGTAAGACCCCCCCCTTCGAGCCATCATTAGCTGTAGGCCCCCTTCAATGAACCAAGATACCTACACTGCTCATTTGGACCTACTTGAGTCAATCAAATTACAACCAAGCACACTAATCATGGGTAATTTTAACTATCTCTCCATTGACTGGGAAACATATACAATTACCAGAAGGTCTCTTTGTGCCACACAAAGGTTCGTGGACTTTGTTAATACTAATGCCCTGGAAAAAATAGTATGCAACCCCACAAATATTCTGGACCTGGTCCTCACCAAGATGGGTGACCATTGCACCACCACAAGTATAGAACACTCACTGGTTAAATCTTTTCAGAAATCAGTCACATTTGAAGTAGATATAACACTTGAACCCATCTTAGGTGAAATCAGGATAAAAATTTCACCAAAGTTAATTATATCCTTCTAAGTGATGGCATAAATAATTTCCAAGCTTCTGGTCCCATGGATGGCATTGACAGCTATACTAAGGTATATACAAATGCCCTCTACAAAGACTTACAAAAATGTATTGACAGAGCTGTACCTGATAGGATCAAAATAAGATCCTCAAGAAAAAACAAGCCTTCCTAGTGGACATCTATCATTAATAATTATGCAACCTGAGGAAGAAGTTGCTATCTAAGATTAAATAAAGAGGTCCCAGCACTGGAAGAACATCCTTCACTGCTTGAACAGACAAACATGACAACCTGTAAAATCCTCTAAGGGCAACTTTGAAAAAAAATTTGCAATTTTAGCTAAGGATAACCATAAGGCATTCTTCAGCTATATCCCTAACCTAAAATGTAAGACCCAGACATGTGCTGAACTTGCTGTGGATGGCATCACACACACTGATCCTGTGAAAATAGCTAACCTGTTAACTGTCAGGTTTGCCAAAAATGTCACCCCCCCGTCCCCTCCAAACATTCCACAAAGCATTCAATCTACATTTCCCCCACCTTGAATCTCCAAAGACCAAGTCATTAATACTCTCTCCAAGGCCTAAAGCACAACTTCTATGGGACCAGATGGCATCATAGCTTGCATTTTAAATGGTCTAAAACATGAGTTAGGAACTCCATTAGGTACTTTGTTCAAACACAGCTTGAGCACTAGTTTTGTCCCTGCTTTACAAAGGGGGTACAGCAGCAGAGCCTGATGACTACAGACCCATAACTGTAACCAGCCTTATCTGTAAGGCCATGGAATCAGTCATCATGGAACTTATAAATAAGGATATAGATGATCTCCAAACCCTTGATCTGACACAGTTTGGTTTTGTCAAAGGCAGGTCATGCCTGTTAAACCTGGTGGATTTCTTTGAAAACATCACCAGAGCCATAGATGAAGGCAAATCTGTGCATACAGCCTACCTTGATTTAGCCAAGGCTATCCTTTGTCGCAGTCCCGCATTTGGGCATCATTGATGAACACTCCCAGTTGAATAGCAACCCTTATGCCATGAGGTGGGTTGCTGACAATCTCACCGACAGATCACACTCAGTGTTTTGGACTTTAACTCAACCAGCAGACCAGTCGCCAGTGGTGCTCCATGAGGTCAGTACCGGGCCCCCTATTGTTTGGAATATTCTTCTCAGAAGTTCAGGCCAAAACAGAGGGGCTGTGGCTGACTAAGTTTGCTGACAGCTGCAAATTAGGTGCAATCATTGAATCCCCAAACAAAGCCAATATAATTCAAGAGGGCCTTATACAAACCAGTGACTGGTAACAAAACCATGGCCGAAATAAATGCTTAAAAATCCATTATCACCCCTTTCAGTAAAAATGATATCTCTGCAGACTATCATATAAATAATACCCTAAGTAACAACGCAGTAGTGAGAAACTTGGGAACGCAAGTTGACTGTAGCCTAAACTTTGACCACCATGTGTCTATGGTGGTAAGGAAGGCATTGTATGTCACACAAATCATTAGCAAAGGCATTCCCTCAAGAGTGAAATAGGTCATAACACTCCTATGCTCGACCCTCATCAGGCCAATAATTGAGTACATTGCTCCCTTTGGTAAGTACCTTACCAGGCACCTGCAGCAATGTGAGAGACCTCAGAGATTTCTAACCAAGATATTTCAGGATCGGCAGCACATGTCATACATTGACAGTCTGAAGTCACTGTCACTGTACATAGTAGTGCACAGTCTACTTAGAGGAGACTTGTGCCTAGCCTACACAGCAATCTCGGATCCAAATCTAATGGAAATGCTGCACATCTGCAAGTCAAATGGAACAACGGTCATCCACTCCATGGACCTTAACCTGGCATGTGACATAAATAGGACAGATATGTCTCTCAGAGATTGCTACTCCTCTGGAATAAGCTACTAATTCACATCAAACAAAGCCCGTCTATGAACCTGTTTAAGAGTAGCCTGGATTACTTGATGGGGAACTTTAAATTCCTGCCGAAGATTTCATCTATGACCATCCTAGATAAGGGCAGTCATTGCTAACTAAGACTTTGAGTTTAGGCAAGATCTTTTATATTGGGTTTCTCTATTATTATATTGGGTACAGACAGCTAGGCTTATAAAGACCTTTGAGTCCGTAGCCTAGTAACCACCTATAAACCTATGAGCCTAATAACTTTATGCTGAAGCCTTAACTTGGAAGCTTTGCACATTGTGTGAAGCTTATTGAATTCACAAAGTCCTTTTCCCACTGAAGTTTCCCTTGTATGAACCAAGGCACGGAGAGTAGCCTTGCGAGCAAAGATACATGCTAGCTATTATGCAGACTGGGGGAATGGCTAATGCTGATAAGCAGTTTGATCTTCTCTAGAAATGTCTACAGCTTCTAATTTGTTTGGCTGAGCAATTCAGACAATTGCTCAGCCAAGTAAAGTTTTACTGTAGCCGGAAAATGGGTTTGATTTTTAAAATGATTGCATCTAGGTATCATACTATGACTGATTAGAATGTATGTCACTTAGACCATTTCTTACAATATTAATGATCTGTTATTACTTGAGACTATCCAGAGGAGGTTCACAAAAAGAATTCCAGCTTGTAAGCACATGAGTTATCAGAAAAGACTCGGTATTCTCAAGTTGTTTTTGTGGCTTACAGATTTATGAAGGGTCATATGTGTGTGGGATTTAAATCCATCTTTGACACTCTATTGAGATTCTTGTTAGGTCTAGATGTTTTGGAAAATGATTTTATTTGTGAAGAAAACAATTGCTTTTTTGTTCTGTTTTCTTATCAGATCAGCCATGAGGGAAATGATTCCATCATTTTCTGTAACATCATGTTATAACGATCTTTACATTAGGCGAGTTAATAAACTCTTGTGTTTTAATAAGAAAAAAAAAACTATATTATGGATGAGGGAATTTTCACAGTGTTCTGATGTTTGTTTTCCAAGCTGAATACTACATCCGTACACAGTTTGTTCTAAACTTCGAATCGATGAAACAGTAACAGAGTCCCGCTAGGTGCATATATATATATATATATAAATATATATATATATATATATATATATATACACATATACTCCATACCATCATGATCAGGGTGAAATGTAATCTGACTGACTGCTCACCTTAATGTTTCAATAGAAAAATAGGTTTGTCTTCTTTGTTCCCTAGATCATATTATTTCTGCCAGTGGGCCTACCCCTTTCTGCCAAGTCCAGCTCCTCCAGGCCTTGATTGACAATTCTCCTTCCCTTTACCGATAAGCCAATAGTACCAGAATGCTAATCATTATCTTGGGTGAAGAAAGAGAACCCAGGCTGATGTTGTTAGTTGCCCACCTTTCTTTTTTCTACATGTTTTGAATACAGGAATACCAAAATGCTGATCCAAGTTAATTTTAGTTTGCGTCATACTTAAACTGGTCATACATGCACTGTTACTGTTATCATGAGCTTATGGTTTGCTAATTCAGTAATAGTGTTATGTGCATGATCCTTCTACAATTATGGAAAGTAATCTTAAAGCCTCTGTGCTTTTCCTACTTTATGATAACTAAGATTGATTGCTATGGAAAGCCCAGGTCTTAATGATCATAGTTCAATCAGTGGCATTTTGCAGCTAGAATGGTTTAGTCATATGAGGATTTTAATAGAGACAGTTTTTATACAATTATGTATATGTTAGTAGATGTTTATCATTACAGTGTGCTATTGTGTTGATGTCTTTAAGAGTTGTATCAACTTGATCAGCAGTCACTACTTTAATATACTTGATTAGTTAATTGTAGATTTTGTATGAATATTTAAGTGTTTTAGTGCATTTAAATGAATTATTAACACTATTCTATGTCTCTCATAAAGCCTTGGCTAGAGGAAGCTGAAAGCGCTAAGTCTGTATTTCAGAATTGTATGGTAATAAAGTTTTCATACAGTCTCCAATTGTTATACAGCCTCCAATTCCTCGTGCCATTTTTGATTTGTTGTTTTGCTTTTCATTATTTGATTAGTGTCTTTTCCTGCTTCAGGCAGATACAAATGCTTGCAAAGAAATCCACAAAATAAAATATGTAATTTCCCTGACCCAAATTACAAACTTCATAATTTTGTTGTAAGTGTCTACAATAATGACAAAAGTAACCAGATTTTCCAGTTTTTGCTAAATGGTGTTACTTTCTCCACCTATAATTTTTAAAATAAAGAAATTTTAACCCCTCAAAGTTACTTTATTTGCTCAATATTTTTCTGATAAAAATACTATTGTATTGAAAGTTTATCCCTACAGGACCACAATAAAAAGTACTGAAAATATTAAATGGTAAGTGTGACGCCCCACCACTGGAACAGTAATCAAGGAGCCTCAATCCTCACCAATGGCACTAGTGGGGAACATACACTGGTTCATAGGTTCATAGGTAGGTACTAGGCTATTGGCCCTAGAGACTATATAAGCCTAGCCAAAAAGGTACCCTGGCTTTCGCCACCCAAGAAAATTATTTTCCTGGGCCCCTGTCAAGCAGAGCCACAGAAGTGATTCCCGGGGTGAATTTCCTATCTCCCATCCAATCATCAAGTGCTAATGAGGAGCTTTGTTTGATATAGATAGGTAGTGTGTTCCAGAGTATGGGAAGTCTCTGGGACAGGAATCTATCCCTCCAGCATGTTCTGTTTATTGTGGTGACAAGGTTTAGGTCCCTAGAGTGTGTAGCTCAGATAAATTGGGATTTCTTTAAGTGGAGCATGTCCAACAGCTCTGGGTTTGACATAGCGTTGTATGTTAGGCCTGAGTAGGCGATATGCGACGGAGTAAAGCTGGAGTTTTTTGAGATGGTCTGCATAGGACATCTGTTTGAGGCTGATAATCCTCTTTGTGAGGTATTTCTGTGGCCTTTCCAGTTGTTGTAGATGTCTAAGAGGATGACAGGTACAAACACAGTTTTCCAGATGCATCTGTCTGCATCAAGTGCAGTTTCCCTTAAGAGCACACAAAAAACATTTCTCATTCTTTCTCTATATTCCAAATAAGACTCCTCAGTGGCACAGATATAGAGTTGACATCTCAGCTGAGTGAACAAGCCAAAACCTCCAGCACCATTCCTGTCCAACCAGCGCTTCATGTCCCTGCCAAAGTAGAGCTCACACACACACACACACACACACACACACACACACACACACACACACACACACACACACACACACACACACACACACACACACCCTTTGAGGTTTGATTCACACACACACACACACACACACACACACACACACACACACACACACACACACACACACACACCTGGGCAAGACTGGCACAGGTTGACTAACTATGCCCTCTTCTGCCCAGACTCTAAGGTAGCTTTCACTGCTGCCAGTCTCTCCTTATCAGCTACTTTAAGGCCCTTAACAAAGGGTGTCCAATCTTAATGTGTAATGTTACTATCAATACAAATGGTAGTTTGACTAAGAGTAAGGCTATTAGGAGTGGCCCACAGTGTCACCAAATAAATACGCAAGTACTACCAGAACTTAAATAGCTCTAGACAGATCAGCCACAATGAAAGGTTTAAATATATTTAATAATAAATAATAAACAAACAAGGAAATGCTCAGTATACATGTAAAGTGACATCAGAGTTCAAAATCACAGGAAATATTTAAAACAACATTTCTGGACAGTCTCAAATAAATAAAGAAAAGCATCTATATTCCTGACTATATTTAAAGAATTGCTATAACCTAGAAACGTACTCAGAGCAGGTCAGATGTGTGTTGAATGGTTCCTGTTGTTATCAGGTCAAAGACAAAATACAAAATGCTGTCTCTCTCTCAGAGACCTCTCAATTTAATATCTCAAATATTACTACTGGGATAACTTGCAGAATGACATCATTGCTTGTCATCTGACTCCTAGTTCCCAGGCTCAAAACAACCACTGATGGCAGCTGATAGCATTTAGCATCTACCTGTGAAAATACATAGACCTCAGATCTTTTGGCAGATGGCGGAAATCATAAACAATTTACATTCCTCCACATATTTAGAACAATACAGAAAACTTCTATAGTTCACACACTGTGTCTCATTGCTGCCGTAAAGTAATTTAATTTCAGATATTTTCTGAAGTTAACTTCCTGTATTCCAGTTTCCACTGTTAAAATATACATTTAAACAATTACAATAGTGCATGTACATTTCTGTTCTATTCCAGTAAGGTACACTGTGGATTCATTTCACACAGCACTTTGTAAAATACCTCTTCAGCACACAAGTCTGTACAAACCGTCTTTTATGACAAAGTTCTACTACATTTTTAAGACAAACATCTTATATAAATCTTGTTGATATTCACTAATGACATATAATTATTTGCAAAATTCCAGATAGCTGTGCTGGCAGTATCTCCCTTCATCACAGTAAGGCTAAACTCTTTTTTTTTACCATGCATCAACTATATTAATGTCAGAGTCAATATTGTTACTAATATATGTACTTTAACTTTTCATTTCTACTATTTTGCTAATAACCTGGAAATACTGACTTTAATTAATGATGTGTCGGGCTTCATATGCCATGTTTTCTAGGTTTTAAAATCCATTTCATCAAATTCATAGAAACCATAAGCACTGTCAAGAAACAGTTGAGTCAGATGTATAGATGGTCCTCACATTACCAGTTTCATCAGGTTGATCAGTTTTGCTGATTACCTTAAGCTGTGCACTGTTATCCACTCATCTGTGGTTGTTACAGTGTTCCAACATGTGCAAGAATATGCACATACCTGATGTACTGAAAATGGTCTCAAGCTAAATGCAAAAAAGTGCAGCATTAAAAAAAATGTTTGTTTTAATAGTCTCCTCTTCATACAGATCCATTCATAAGTGTCCTGGGAACTTAAATGGGTTACTCTCTGTTACTTGATCATCACGTTTCATTTATATTCAGGATAGCCTTCTATATGGCCCTGTTAATTCTAAGGGCCTATCTTCAAGATCCAAGTAAGACATCGTACCTCTGTACTTTTCCCTTATCATATATCATTGAATACAGTGCCTCCTTTTGTATATATTAATCCATGCATTTTGCTCAGCTGGAAAGGCCTCAATGTTTAATAAATAAATAAATAAGGCAGGTCTTGAATTCTCTAAAGACACAAACAGATAACCACAACTATCTGTATTTTTAGTAGCCTACCAGCTCCTCCAAGATGACACAAATCTCACATTTTGAGCCATGAAAGACCCAGACCTACTTGGCTTCCTATTTCTTTACTAAGACAGTGGTTCTATAAATACCTGTACTGGGGAAAGAAATTTACACCAACAAACAAGCAATATTTGCTGAAGGGGTGGGATCCTAACTTAGTGTATTCCATGCTTACGAAATAAGTTACCACTACTTGTCAAGCAAAGTGCTAGTTTGTTTGCCTTTAAGGGTTGCCTGAATGCTTGCATGGGTAGACACAAAAATTACACCAAGGTTATAATTAATGACCCTGCTTAATTTTTGAAGTGAACACTATTAATTGCTTGTGAAGGGTGACACAAACTTTTTAAGTGTGTCTTCTTTAAAGATGTTTACAGCTAGCCTCTTATTGTTCCCAGTAATTGCTTACCTAGTATTCTTCCTATATTCTTTCATTGCTAAGAAGTCTGGACAGCCAGATATCAGTAATTAATATAAAATATCTGAAAAGGTAAGTGAATGCAACACTGACCCAATGCCAGCCAATTACTGGCACTCCTCTTTTAAGCACACTACAACAGTGTTCATACTTGAGGCTGTACCACTTAGCTAGTACCGATATCAGTTTACACATAAAATGCAGTACAAATGTTTACATCATATTTTTTATTATGTCAGCTTGGTTGGTCCCATCATAGGTTAGGTACATTGCCAAGCATTCCAAGAATATTCACTGGTAGATGTGTACTCCAGCCATTTTCATCTGCATGATTGTTAAATGCAACCTTGTACTTATAGAAACCAGTTGTGCCTATTTTATTGTGCCGCCTGGTTCTTTTTCTAACATCTTCAAGATATATTTGTTTGTTACTCAAGATGCATTCAGATGATTCAGTGATTTTTTTTTTTTTTGAAATTGAAGGTCATATGACCTGTATGTGAACCTCTTGGTACTTAGACTAAACAGTATAGTCCAAATGTATTCTGCTGACTTTTTTCTAATGCTTTTCATGTCAGTATCATGAATGCTGTCCAGCTATATTAATCTGAGGATATAATAAGAGATTTTAAATAAGCTCTTTGTCACAACAGAATAATTTTGCAGACTCAGTATCATTTTTTTTTCTTTATATATTTAGCGTATCCATTCAGTTTTATCCACAAGTGTGACTATACCATTGTATTTGTGTGTGTGTATATATGTATATATATATATATATATATATATATATATATATGTATATATATATATATATATATAGGTATATTACTGCTTGCTCTTATATTTTGATATATGTTTATGCATTCTGTCATAAATGACACACCAGTGATCATTTATTGCTGTGGAAACTATTCTTTGCAGTTCCATCATTTTAATTCTATATTCTAAAGCATTGTCTTTATATTCAAGACCACAATTTTTTTTTTCTTTACTTGGATCTGAAAATGAATACATATTGTAGTTAAGCAGCACTCCAAAGAAACACCAGCTATGCCATCCAAAATTACGAAGTTTATAGATTTGTATGTAGCACCTAATTCTAATTAACTTTGTGGGCCAAGCATAGCATCTCCTAGTGTTAGGTCATGAATGTAGCCCCCTGATAACCCCTTCATTCTTACTGATTGCAGTGAGAGTCAGAGTTTCTGGGTAATGAGAAGTAACACCATTAGACTGCAGTACCAGGGATGTCTCCTTTAGGATGCATCTGTATTTCATCTACCACATCGTTGAATTATCTAGTGGTCCTTTCTGACAGACTATAGTTAGATTTTCTTCCACTTTTGTCCCTATGTTAATGTCTACCCCCCATTTCTGTTCCATTTAGTTGCTAATGAACATTTGGCCTTCACAAAAAGCCCTTTTTCAGCTGCAGTAGAGCACAGTCTTCATTAAACTAAAATGTCTGCCAGTCACTATACAGTGTAAAATAACAAACAGTAGAAAATATGGCACCTGTGCTACTGTTGGGACTAAAACATCAGTATCACACAAGGCATTTTTAATTTAGACCATTGAGACAGCTAATTATGATAATGTAAATACCACCTTTGGTTATTTTCTGTAATGTTAATGCTTCACTGTATTTATTTGATTATTTTATTGTTCTGGTTCATGCAATATAATTATATAGGATGCATCATACAGAGTAGTATGTCATTTCATACCATAGGTGGGAAAGCACCTATTATCCTGGAGAGAAAACTAAGACTTCTTAATTCATTATATGCCTTGAACAAATGACTTTTCTGTGATCCTGGTGTGAAAATATTAATACTTACTACACGTAAACCTGTATTTAGGAAATAAATGAAAAAGACAATGTTTTGGAACCTTTACTGTTTTGCTTATTTTGTGAACTTTTCTAAAACAAAGTTATACAAAACATCAGTTCCTTGTTCAGTGTTGTACCAAAAGCTACTCCTGGAAAGAGAGCAAGGAGAACCCATTTGGGTCAACTGAATCCACTCTGATTCTAAAGCCAGTAATACCCTCTGCTCAGCAAAACCAGGGCTGTCATTCCTCACCACTTTCTTTTTCTGTCATCATTCCTCATTGATCTACTCAGCATGTTTCTTTTTCTGTCATCATTCCTCATTGATCTGCTCGGCATGTTTCTTTTTCTGTCATCATTCCTCATTGATCTACTCAGCACATTTCCTTTTCTGTCATCATTCCTCATTAATCTATTCGGCACGATTCTTTTTCTGTCATCATTCGTCATTGATCTACTCAGCACATTTCTATTTCTGTCATCATTCCTCATTGATCTACTCAGCACGTTTCTTTTTCTGTCATCATTCCTCATTGATCTACTCAGCACGTTTCTTTTTCTGTCATCATTCCTCATTGATCTACTCATCACGTTTCTTTTTCTGTCATCATTCCTCATTGATCTGCTCAGCATGTTTCTTTTTCTGTCATCATTCTTCATTGATCTACTCAGCACGTTTCTTTTTCTGTCATCATTCCTTATTGTTCTACTCAGCACATTCCCTTTTCTGTCATCATTCCTCATTGATCTACTCAGCATGTTTTTTTCCTGTCATCATTCATCATTGATCTACTCAGCACATTTCTTTTTCTGTCATCATTCCTCATTGATCTACTCAGCAACTTTCTTTTTCTGTCATCATTCCTCATTGATCTACTCAGCATGTTTCTTTTTCTGTCATCATTCCTCATTGATCTACTCAGCATGTTTCTTTTTCTGTCATCATTCCTCATTGATCTACTCAGCATGTTTCTTTTTCTGTCATCATTCCTCATTGATCTACTCAGCACGTTTCTTTTTCTGTCATCATTCCTCATTGATCTACTCAGCATGTTTCTTTTTCTGTCATCATTCCTCATTGATCTACTCAGCATGTTTCTTTTTCTGTCATCATTCCTCATTGATCTACTCAGCACGTTTCTTTTTCTGTCATCATTCCTCATTGATCTACTTAGCACATTTCTTTTTCTGTCATCATTCCTCATTGATCTATTCAGCACGTTTCTTTTTCTGTCATCATTCCTCATTGATCTACTCAGCACATTTCTTTTTCTGTCATCATTCCTCATTGATCTACTCAGCACGTTTCTTTTTCTGTCATCATTCCTAATTGATCTACTCAGCATGTTTCTTTTTCTGTCATCATTCCTCATTGATCTACTCAGCACGTTTCTTTTTCTGTCATCATTCCTAATTGATCTACTCAGCATGTTTCTTTTTCTGTCATCATTCCTCATTGATCTACTCAGCATGTTTTTTTTTCTGTCATCATTCCTCATTGATCTACTCAGCACGTTTCTTTTTCTGTCATCATTCCTCATTGATCTACTCAGCAAGTTTCTTTTTCTGTCATCATTCCTCATTGATCTACTCAGCATGTTTCTTTTTTTGTCATCATTCCTCATTGATATACTCAGCACATTTCTTTTTCTGTCATCATTCCTCATTGACCTACTCAGCACGTTTCTTTATCTGTCATCAATCCTCATTGATCTACTCAGCACGTTTCTTTTTCTGTCATCATTCCTCATTGATCTACTCAGCACGTTTCTTTTTCTGTCATCATTCCTCATTGACCTACACAGCACGTTTCTTTTTCTGTCATCATTCCTCATTGATCTACTCAGCACGTTTCTTTTTCTGTCATCATTCCTCATTGATCTACTCAGCACATTTCTTTTTCTGTCATCATTCCTCATTGATCTACTCAGCACGTTTCTTTTTCTGTCATCATTCCTCATTGATCTACTCAGCACGTTTCTTTTTCTGTCATCATTCCTCATTGATCTACTCGGCACATTTCTTTATCTGTCATCATTCCTCATTGATCTACTCAGCATGTTTTTTTTCTGTCATCATTCCTCAATGATCTACTCAGCATGTTTCTTTTTCTGTCATCATTCCTCATTGATCTACTCAGCACGTTTCTTTTTCCAAATCATTTCCTTGTAGTTATGATGCCCTCTGTGAAATAGGTTTCTTTTAAAAGACAAACCCAAACCTCGTTCCACAACAGCGTACTGTAAATCCAAAAATGCAAAATGAATGCTGCAAAGGTAAATCCAAACCTTTTTAATGTCTTAAAACCAGAAGTCATAGCGCTTTCGTTCACCACCATTGAACTTCATCAGAAACTCATCTTCTCATGAAGTTCAATGATGGTGAATGAAAGCTAAACTCTGGTTTTCATTAAAAAGGTTTGGATTTACCCTTGCAGAGTTCGTTTGGCATTTCTTTGAAATAAGTATGAAATCAGCATAGCTTTTGGCTACCACACATTTCTTACTTTTCTAAAACAAAGTTATACAAAACATCAATTGCTTGTTCAGTGTTGTGCCAAAAGCTACTCCTGGAAAGAGAGCAAGGAGAACCCATTTGGGTCAACTGAATCCACTCTGATTCTAAAGCCAATAATACCCTCTGCTCAGCAAAACTAGGTGTGTCATTCCTCACCACTTTCTTTTTCTGTCATCATTCCTCATTGATCTACTCAGCATGTTTCTTTTTCTGCCATCATTCCTCATTGATCTACTCGGAATGTTTCTTTTTCTGTCATCATTCGTCATTGATCTACTCAGCACGTATCTTTTTCTGTTATCATTCCTCATTGTTCTACTCAGTACCTTTCTTTTTCTGTCATCATTCCTCATTGATCTACTCAGCACTTTCCTTTTTCTGTCATCATTCTTCATTGATCTACTCAGCACGTTTCTTTTTCTGTCATCATTCCTAATTGATCTACTCAGCACGTTTCTTTTTCTGTCATCATTCCTCATTGATCTACTCAGCATGTTTCTTTTTCTGTCATCATTCCTCATTGATCTATTCAGCACGTTTCTTTTTCTGTCATCATTCCTCATTGATCTACTCAGCACATTTCTCTTTCTGCCATCATTCCTCATTGATCTACTCAACACGTTTCATTTTCTGTCATCATTCCTCATTGATCCACTCAGCATGTTTCTTTTTCTGTCATCATTCCTCATTGATCTACTCAGCACGTTTCTTTTTCTGTCATCATTCCTCATTGATCTACTCAGCACATTTCATTTTCTGTCATCATTCCTCATTGACCTACTTAGCACGTTTCTTTTTCTGTCATCATTCCCCATTGATATACTCAGCACGTTTCTTTTTCTGTCATCATTCCTCATTGATCTACTCTGCACGTTTCTTTTTCTGTCATCATTCCTCATTGATCTACTCAGCACGTTTCTTTTTCTGTCATCATTCCCCATTGATCTACTCAGCACGTTTCTTTTTCTGTCATCATTCCCCATTGATCTACTCAGCATGTTTCTTTTTCTGTCATCATTCCTCATTGATCTAGTCAGCACATTTCTTTTTCTGTCACCATTCCTCATTGATCTACTCAGCACGTTTCTTTTTCTGTCATCATTCCTCATTGATCTACTCAGCACGTTTCTTTTTCTGTCATCATTCCTCATTGATCTACTCAGCACGTTTCTTTTTCTGTCATCATTCCTCATTGATCTACTCAGCACGTTTCTTTTTCTGTCATCATTCCTCATTGATCTACTCAGCACGTTTCTTTTTCTGTCATCATTCCTCATTGATCTACTCAGCACGTTTCTTTTTCTGTCATCATTCCTCATTTATCTACTCATCACGTTTCGTTTTCTGTCATCATTCCTCAATGATCTACTTAGCACATTTCTTTTTCTGTCATCATTCCTCATTGATCTACTCAGCACGTTTCTTTTTCTGTCATCATTCCTCATTGATCTATTTAGCACGTTTCTTTTTCTGTCATCATTCCTCATTGATCTACTCAGCACATTTCTTTGTCTGTCATCATTCCTCATTGATCTACTCAGCACGTTTCTTTTTCTGCCATCATTCCTCATTGATCTACTCAGCACATTTCTTTTTCTGTCATCATTCCTCATTGGTCTACTCAGCACATTTCTTTTTCCAAATCATTTCCTTGTGGTTACGATGCCCTCTGTGAAATAGGTTTCTTTTAAAAGACAAACCCAAACCTGGTTCCACAACAGCGTACTGTAAATCCAAAAATGCAAAATGAATGCTGCAAAGGGAAATCCAAACCTTTGTAATGTCTTAAAACCAGAAGTCATAGCGCTTTCGTTCACCACCATTGAACTTCATCAGAATCTCATCTTCTCATGAAGTTCAATGGTGAATGAAAGCTAAGACTCTGGTTTTAAGACATTAAAAGTTTGATTACTGCAGAGTTCGTTTGGCATTTCTTTGAAATAAGTATGAAATCAGCATAGCTTTTGGCTACCACACATTTCTTACTTTTCTAAAACAAAGTTATACAAAACATCAGTTGCTTGATCAGTGTTGTACAAAAAGCTACTCCTGGAAAGAGAGCAAGGAGAACCCATTTGGGTCAACTGAATCCACTCTGATTCTGAGGCCAGTAATACACTCTGCTCTGCAAAACCAGGGCTGTCATTCCTCACCACTTTCCTTTTCTGTCATCATTCCTCATTGAGCTACTCAGCATGTTTCTTTTTCTGTCATCATTCCTCATTGATCTACTCGGCATGTTTCTTTTTCTGTCATCATTCGTCATTGATCTACTCAACACATTTCTTTTTCTGTCATCATTCCTCATTGATCTACTCAGCACGTTTCTTTTTCTGTCATCATTCCTCACTGATCTACTCAGCACGTCTCTTTTTCTGTCATCATGCCTCATTGATCTACTCAGCATGTTTCTTTTTCTGTCATCATTCCTCATTGATCCACTCAGCACGTTTCTTTTTCTGTCATCATTCCTCATTGATCTACTCAGCACGTTTCTTTTTCTGTCATCATTCCTAATTGATCTACTCAGCACATTTCTTTTTCTGTCATCATTCCTCATTGATCTACTCAGCATTTCTTTTGTCTGTCATCATTCCTCATTGATCTACTCAGCACATTTCATTTTCTGTCATCATTCCTCATTGATCTACTCAGATTTCTTTTCTGTCATTATTCCTCATTGATCTACTCAGCACGTTTCTTTTTCTGTCATCATTCCTCATTGATCTACTCAGCATTTCTTTTCTGTCATCATTCCTCATTGACCTACTCAACGTTTCTTTTCTGTCATCATTCCTCATTGATCTACTCAGCATGTTTTTTTCTATCATCATTCCTCATTGATCTACTCAGCACATTTCTTTATCTGTCATCATTCCTCATTGATCTACTCAGCATGTTTCTTTTTCTGTCATCATTCCTCATTGATCTACTCAGCATGTTTTTTTTCTGTCATCATTCCTCATTGATCTACTCAGCACGTTTCTTTTTCCAAATCATTTCCTTGTAGTTATGATGCCCTCTGTGAAATAGGTTTCTTTTAAAAGACAAACCCAAACCTGGTTCCACAACAGCGTACTGTAAATCCAAAATGCAAAATAGATGCTGCAAAGGTAAATCAAACCTTTTAATGTCTTCAAACCAGAAGTCATAGCGCTTTCGTTCACCATCATTGAACTTCATCAGAAACTCATCTTCTCATGAAGTTCAATGATGGTGAATAAGCGCTAAGACTGGTTTTATGATAAAGGTTTGATTACCTACAGAGTTTGTTGGCATTTCTTTGAAATAAGTATGAAATCAGCATAGCTTTTGGCTACCACACATTTCTTACTTTTCTAAAACAAAGTTATACAAAACATCAATTGCTTGTTCAGTGTTGTACCAATAGCTACTCCTGGAAGAGGCAAGAAGAACCCATTTGGGTCAACTGAATCCACTCTGTTTCTAAAGCCAGTAATACCCTCTGCTCAGCAAAACCAGGTGTGTCATTCCTCACCACTTTCTTTTTCTGTCATCATTGGACATTGATCTACTCAGCATGTTTCTTTTTCTGTCATCATTCCTCATTGATCTACTCAGCATGTTTTTTTTCTGTCATCATTCCTCATTGATCTACTCAGCACGTTTCTTTTTCAGTTATCATTCCTCATTGTTCTACTCAGCACCTTTCTTTTCTGTCATCATTCCTCATTGATCTACTCAGCACTTTCCTTTTCTGTCATCATTCTTCATTGATCTACTCAGCACGTTTCTTTTCTGTCATCATTCCTAATTGATCTACTCAGCACGTTTCTTTTCTGTCATCATTCCTCATTGATCTACTCAGCATGTTTCTTTTCTGTCATCATTCCTCATTGATCTATTCAGCACGTTTCTTTTTCTGTCATCATTCCTCATTGATCTACTCAGCACATTTCTCTTTCTGCCATCATTCCTCATTGATCTACTCAACACGTTTCATTTTCTGTCATCATTCCTCATTGATCCACTCAGCATGTTTCTTTTTCTGTCATCATTCCTCATTGATCTACTCAGCACATTTCTTTTTCTGTCATCATTCCTCATTGATCTACTCAGCACGTTTCTTTTTCTGTCATCATTCCTCATTGACCTACTTAGCACGTTTCTTTTTCTGTCATCTTTCCCCATTGATATACTCAGCACGTTTCTTTTTCTGTCATCATTCCTCATTGATCTACTCAACACGTTTCTTTTCTGTCATCATTCCTCATTGATCTACTCAGCACGTTTCTTTTTCTGTCATCATTCCCCATTGATCTACTCAGCATGTTTCTTTTTCTGTCATCATTCCTCATTGATCTACTCAGCACGTTTCTTTTTCTGTCATCATTCCTCATTGATCTACTCAGCTCATTTCTTTTTCTGTCATCATTCCTCATTGATCTACTCAGCACGTTTCTTTTCTGTCATCATTCCTCATTGATCTACTCAGCACGTTTCTTTTCTGTCATCATTCCTCATTGATCTACTCAGCACGTTTCTTTTCTGTCATCATTCCTCATTGATCTACTCAACCGTTTCTTTTCTGTCACCATTCCTCATTGATCTACTCAGCACGTTTCTTTTTCTGTCATCATTCCTCATTGATCTACTCAGCACGTTTCTTTTTCTGTCATCATTCCTCATTGATCCACTCAGCACGTTTCTTTTTCTGTCATTATTCCTCATTGATCTACTCAGCACGTTTTTTTTTTCTGTCATCATTCCTCATTGATCTACTCAACACGTTTCTTTTTCTGTCATCATTCCTCATTGATCTACTCAGCACGTTTCCTTTTCTGTCATCATTCCTCATTTATCTACTCATCACGTTTCGTTTTCTGTCATCATTCCTCAATGATCTACTTAGCACATTTCTTTTTCTGTCATCATTCCTCATTGATCTACTCAGCACGTTTCTTTTTCTGTCATCATTCCTCATTGATCTATTTACCACATTTCTTTTTCTGTCATCATTCCTCATTGATCTACTCAGCACATTTCTTTGTCTGTCATCATTCCTCATTGATCTACTCAGCACGTTTCTTTTTCTGCCATCATTCCTCATTGATCTACTCAGCACATTTCTTTTTCTGTCATCATTCCTCATTGGTCTACTCAGCACATTTCTTTTTCCAAATCATTTCCTTGTAGTTCTACGATGCCCTCTGTGAAATAGGTTTCTTTAAAAGACAAACCCAAACCTGGTTCCACAACAGCGTACTGTAAATCCAAAAATGCAAAATGAATGCTGCAAAGGGAAATCCAAACCTTTGTAATGTCTTAAAACCAGAAGTCATAGCGCTTTTCGTTCACCACCATTGAACTTCATCAGAAACTCATCTTCTCATGAAGTTCAATGGTGGTGAATCGCTAATAACTTCTGGTTTTAAAGATTAAAAGTTGGATTACTGCAGAGTTCATTTGGCATTTCTTTGAAATAAGTATGAAATCAGCATAGCTTTTGGCTACCACACATTTCTTACTTTTCTAAAACAAAGTTATACAAAACATCAGTTGCTTGTTCAGTGTTGTACCAAAAGCTACTCCTGGAAAGAGAGCAAGGAGAACCCATTTGGGTCAACTGAATCCACTCTGATTCTGAGGCCAGTAATACACTCTGCTCTGCAAAACCAGGGCTGTCATTCCTCACCACTTTCCTTTTCTGTCATCATTCCTCATTGAGCTACTCAGCATGTTTCTTTTTCTGTCATCATTCCTCATTGATCTACTCGGCATGTTTCTTTTTCTGTCATCATTCCTCATTGATCTATTCAGCACGTTTCTTTTTCTGTCATCATTCCTCATGGATCTACTCAGCGTTTCTTTTCTGTCATCATTCCTCATTGTTCTACTCAGCACGTTTCTTTTTCTGTCATCATTCCTCATTGATCTACTCAGCATGTTTCTTTTTCTGTCATCATTCCTCATTGATCCACTCAGCACGTTTCTTTTTCTGTCATCATTCCTCATTGATCTACTCAGCACGTTTCTTTTTCTGTCATCATTCATAATTGATCTACTCAGCACATTTCTTTTTCTGTCATCATTCCTCATTGATCTACTCAGCACGTATCTTTTTCTGTCATCATTCCTCATTGATCTACTCAGCACATTTCTTTTTCTGTCATCATTCCTCATTGATCTACTCAGCACGTTTCTTTTTCTGTCATCTTTCCTCATTGTTCTACTCAGCACGTTTCTTTTTCTGTCATCATTCCTCATTGATCTACTCAGCATGTTTTCTTGTCTGTCATCATTCCTCATTGATCTACTCAGCACATTTCATTTTCTGTCATCATTCCTCATTGATCTACCCAGAACATTTCTTTTTCTATCATCATTCCTCATTGATCTACTCAGCACGTTTCTTTTTCTGTCATCATTCCTCATTGATCTACTCAGCACATTTCTTTTTCTGTCATCATTCCTCATTGACCTACTCAGCACGTTTCTTTTTCTGTCATCATTCCTCATTGATCTACTCAGCATGTTTCTTTTTCTATCATCATTCCTCATTGATCTACTCAGCACATTTCTTTGTCTGTCATCATTCCTCATTGATCTACTCAGCACGTTTCTTTTTCTGCCATCATTCCTCATTGATCTACTCAGCACATTTCTTTTTCTGTCATCATTCCTTATTGGTCTACTCAGTACATTTCTTTTTCCAAATCATTTCCTTGTGGTTACGATGCCCTCTGTGAAATAGGTTTCTTTTAAAAGACAAACCCAAACCTCGTTCCACAACAGCGTACTGTAAATCCAAAAATGCAAAATGAATGCTGCAAAGGTAAATCCAAACCTTTTTAATGTCTTAAAACCAGAAGTCATAGCGCTTTTGTTCACCACCATTGAACTTCATCAGAAACTCATCTTCTCATGAAGTTCAATGATGGTGAATGAAAGCTAACCTTCTGGTTTTCATTAGGTTTGATTTCCTGCAGTTTGTTTGGCATTTCTTTGAAATAAGTATGAAATCAGCATAGATTTTGGCTACCACACATTTCTTACTTTTCTAAAACAAAGTTATACAAAACATCAATTGCTTGTTCAGTGTTGTACCAATAGCTACTCCTGGAAAGAGAGCAAGGAGAACCCATTTGGGTCAACTGAATCCACTCTGATTCTAAAGCCAGTAATACCCTCTGCTCTGCAAAACCAGGTCTGTCATTCCTCACCACTTTCTTTTTCTGTCATCATTCCTCATTGATCTACTCAGCATGTTTCTTTTTCTGTCATCATTCCTCATTGATCTACTCGGCATGTTTCTTTTTCTGTCATCATTCCTCATTGATCTACTCAGCACGTTTCTTTTTCTGTTATCATTCCTCATTGTTCTACTCAGCACCTTTCTTTTCTGTCATCATTCCTCATTGATCTACTCAGCACTTTCTTTTCTGTCATCATTCTTCATTGATCTACTCAGCACGTTTCTTTTCTGTCATCATTCCTAATTGATCTACTCAGCACGTTTCTTTTCTGTCATCATTCCTCATTGATCTACTCAGCATGTTTCTTTTTCTGTCATCATTCCTCATTGATCTATTCAGCACGTTTCTTTTTCTGTCATCATTCCTCATTGATCTACTCAGCACATTTCTCTTTCTGCCATCATTCCTCATTGATCTACTCAACACGTTTCATTTTCTGTCATCATTCCTCATTGATCCACTCAGCATGTTTCTTTTTCTGTCATCATTCCTCATTGATCTACTCAGCACGTTTCTTTTTCTGTCATCATTCCTCATTGATCTACTCAGCACGTTTCTTTTTCTGTCATCATTCCTCATTGATCTACTCTGCACGTTTCTTTTTCTGTCATCATTCCTCATTGATCTACTCAGCACGTTTCTTTTTCTGTCATCATTCCCCATTGATCTACTCAGCACGTTTCATTTTCTGTCATCATTCCTCATTGATCTACTCAGCACATTTCTTTTTCTGTCATCATTCCTCATTGATCTACTCAGCACATTTCTTTTTCTGTCATCATTCCTCATTGATCTACTCAGCACGTTTCTTCTTCTGTCATCATTGCTCATTGATCCACTCAGCACGTTTCTTTTTCTGTCATTATTCCTCATTGATCTACTCAGCACGCTTTTTCTGTCATCATTCCTCATTGATCTACTCAACGCTTTCTTTTCTGTCATCATTCCTCATTGATCTACTCAGCACGTTTCTTTTTCTGTCATCATTCCTCATTGATCTACTCAGCACGTTTCTTTATCTGTCATCATTCCTCATTGATCTACTCAGCATGTTTCTTTTTCTGTCATCATTCCTCATTGATCTACTCAGCACGTTTCTTTTTCTGTCATCATTCCTCATTGATCTACTCAGCACGTTTCTTTTTCTGTCATCATTCCTCATTGATCTACTCAGCACGTTTCTTTTTCTGTCATCATTCCTCATTGATCTACTCAGCACCTTTCTTTCCTGTCATCATTCCTCATTGATCTACTCAGCACATTTCTTTTCTGTCATCATTCCTCATTGATCTACTCAGCACGTTTCTTTTTCTGCCATCATTCCTCATTGATCTACTCAGCACATTTCTTTTTCTGTCATCATTCCTCATTGATCTACTCAGCACGTTTCTTTTTCCAACTCATTTCCTTGTAGTTACGATGCCCTCTGTGAAATAGGTTTCTTTTATAAGACAAACCCAAACCTGGTTCCACAACAGCGTACTGTAAATCCAAAATGCAAAATGAATGCTGCAAGGAAATCAAACCTTTGTAATGTCTTAAAACCAGTCATAGCACTTCGTTCACCACCATTGAACTTCATCAGAATCTCATCTTCTCATGAAGTTCAATGGTGGTGGAATGGCGCTTTCTGGTTTTAAAATTTGGATTCTGCAGTTCATTTGGCATTTCTTTGAAATAAGTATGAAATCAGCATAGCTTTTGGCTAACACACATTTCTTTTTTTTAAAAAAAAGTTATACAAAACATCAGTTGCTTGTTCAGTGTTGTACTACAATATCTTGGTCAACTCAATCCTCATTGATTCTAAGGCCAGTAATACCCTCTGCTCATCAAAACCAGGTCTGTCATTCCTCACCACATTCTTTTTCTGCCATCATTCCTCATTGATCTACTCAGCATGTTTCTTTTTCTGTCATCATTCCTCATTGATCTACTCAGCATGTTTCTTTTTCTGTCATCATTCCTTATTGATCTACGCAGCACGTTTCTTTTTCTGTCATCTTTCCTCATTGATCTACTCAGCATTTCTTTTCTGTCATCATTCCTCATTGATCTACTCAGCATTTCTTTTCTGTCATCATTCCTCATTGATCTACTCAGCACATTTCTTTTCTGTCATCATTCCTCATTGATCTACTCAGCACGTTTCTTTTCTGTCATCATTCCTCATTGATCTACATTTCTTTTTCTGTCATCATTCCTCATTGATCTACTCAGCACGTTTCTTTTTCTGTCATCATTCCTCATTGATCTATTTAGCACGTTTCTTTTTCTGTCATCATTCCTCATTGATCTACTCAGCACATTTCTTTGTCTGTCATCATTCCTCATTGATCTACTCAGCACGTTTCTTTTTCTGCCATCATTCCTCATTGATCTACTCAGCACATTTCTTTTTCTGTCATCATTCCTCATTGGTCTACTCAGCACATTTCTTTTTCCAAATCATTTCCTTGTGGTTACGATGCCCTCTGTGAAATAGGTTTCTTTTAAAAGACAAACCCAAACCTCGTTCCACAACAGCGTACTGTAAATCCAAAAATGCAAAATGAATGCTGCAAAGGTAAATCCAAACCTTTTTAATGTCTTCAAACCAGAAGTCATAGCGCTTTCGTTCAACATCCTTGAACTTCATCAGAAACTCATCTTCTCATGAAGTTCAATGGTGAATGAAAGCTAAGACTTTTTTTAAACATTAAAAGGTTTGATTTACTACAGAGTTCATTTGGCATTTCTTTGAAATAAGTATGAAATCAGCATAGCTTTTGGCTACCACACATTTCTTACTTTTCTAAAACAAAGTTATACAAAACATCAATTGCTTGTTCAGTGTTGTACCAATAGCTACTCCTGGAAAGAGAGCAAGGAGAACCCATTTGGGTCAACTGAATCCACTCTGATTCTAAAGCCAGTAATACCTCTGCTCTGCAAAACCAGGTCTGTCATTCCTCACCACTTTCTTTTTCTGTCATCATTCCTCATTGATCTACTCAGCATGTTTCTTTTTCTGTCATCATTCCTCATTGATCTACTCAGCATGTTTTTTTTCTGTCATCATTCCTCATTGATCTACTCAGCACATTTCTTTTCTGTCATCATTCCTCATTGATCTACTCAGCACGTTTCTTTTTCTGTCATCATTCCTCATTGATCTACTCAGCACGTTTCTTTTTCTGTCATCATTCCTCATTGATCTACTCAGCATGTTTCTTTTTCTGTCATCATTCCTCATTGATCTACTCAGCACGTTTCTTTTTCTGTCATCATTCCTCATTGATCTACTCAGCATGTTTCTTTTTCTGTCATCATTCCTCATTGATCTACTCAGCACGTTTCTTTTTCTGTCATCATTCCTTATTGTTCTACTCAGCACATTCCCTTTTCTGTCATCATTCCTCATTGATCTACACAGCACGTTTTTTTCCTGTCATAATTCATCATTGATCTACTCAGCACATTTCTTTTTCTGTCATCATTCCTCATTGATCTACTCAGCACGTTTCTTTTTCTGTCATCATTCCTCATTGATCTACTCAGCATGTTTCTTTTTCTGTCATCATTCCTCATTGATCTACTCAGCACGTTTCTTTTTCTGTCATCATTCCTCATTGATCTACTCAGCACATTTCTTTTTCTGTCATCATTCCTCATTGATCTACTCAGCACGTTTCTTTTTCTGTCATCATTCCTCATTGATCTACTCAGCATGTTTCTTTTTCTGTCATCATTCCTCATTGATCTACTCAGCACATTTCTTTTTCTGTCATCATTCCTCATTGATCTACTCAGCACGTTTCTTTTTCTGTCATCATTCCTCATTGATCTACTCAGCACGTTTCTTTTTCTGTCATCATTCCTCATTGATCTACTCAGCACGTTTCTTTTTCTGTCATCATTCCTCATTGATCTACTCAGCACGTTTCTTCTTCTGTCATCATTGCTCATTGATCCACTCAGCACGTTTCTTTTTCTGTCATTATTCCTCATTGATCTACTCAGCACGTTTCTTTTCTGTCATCATTCCTCATTGATCTACTCAGCACGTTTCTTTTTCTGTCATCATTCCTCATTGATCTACTCAGCATGTTTCTTTTTCTGTCATCATTCCTCATTGATCTACTCAGCACGTTTCGTTTTCTATCATCATTCCTCATTGATCTACTTAGCACATTTCTTTTTCTGTCATCATTCCTCATTGATCTACTCAGCACGTTTCTTTTTCTGTCACTATTCCTCATTGATCTACTCAGCACGTTTCTTTTTCTGTCATCATTCCTCATTGATCTACTCAGCACATTTCTTTGTCTGTCATCATTCCTCATTGATCTACTCAGCACGTTTCTTTTTCTGCCATCATTCCTCATTGATCTACTCAGCACATTTCTTTTTCTGTCATCATTCCTCATTGGTCTACTCAGCACATTTCTTTTTCCAAATCATTTCCTTGTGGTTACGATGCCCTCTGTGAAATAGGTTTCTTTTAAAAGACAAACCCAAACCTGGTTCCACAACAGCGTACTGTAAATCCAAAAATGCAAAATGAATGCTGCAAAGGGAAATCCAAACCTTTGTAATGTCTTAAAACCAGAAGTCATAGCGCTTTCGTTCACCACCATTGAACTTCATCAGAATCTCATCTTCTCATGAAGTTCAATGGTGGTGAATGAAAGCGCTAAGACTTCTGGTTTTAAGACATTAAAATTTTGATTTCTACAGAGTTCGTTTGGCATTTCTTTGAAATAAGTATGAAATCAGCATAGCTTTTGGCTACCACACATTTCTTACTTTTCTAAAACAAAGTTATACAAAACATCAGTTGCTTGTTCAGTGTTGTACAAAAAGCTACTCCTGGAAAGAGAGCAAGGAGAACCCATTTCGGTCAACTGAATCCACTCTGATTCTGAGGCCAGTAATACACTCTGCTCTGCAAAACCAGGGCTGTCATTCCTCACCACTTTCCTTTTCTGTCATCATTCCTCATTGAGCTACTCAGCATGTTTCTTTTTCTGTCATCATTCCTCATTGATCTACTCGGCATGTTTCTTTTTCTGTCATCATTCGTCATTGATCTACTCAACACATTTCTTTTTCTGTCATCATTCCTCATTGATCTACTCAGCACGTTTCTTTTTCTGTCATCATTCCTCATTGATCTACTCAGCACGTTTCTTTTTCTGTCATCATGCCTCATTGATCTACTCAGCATGTTTCTTTTTCTGTCATCATTCCTCATTGATCCACTCAGCACGTTTCTTTTTCTGTCATCATTCCTCATTGATCTACTCAGCACGTTTCTTTTTCTGTCATCATTCCTAATTGATCTACTCAGCAAGTTTCTTTTTCTGTCATCATTCCTCATTGATCTACTCAGCACGTATCTTTTTCTGTCATCATTCCTCATTGATCTACTCAGCACATTTCTTTTTCTGTCATCATTCCTCATTGATCTTTTCTGTCATCATTCCTCATTGATCTACTCAGCATGTTTCCTTGTCTGTCATCATTCCTCATTGATCTACTCAGCACATTTCATTTTCTGTCATCATTCCTCATTGATCTACCCAGAACGTTTCTTTTTCTGTCATCATTCCTCATTGATCTACTCAGCACGTTTTTTTTTCTGTCATCATTCCTCATTGATCTACTCAGCACGTTTCTTTTTCTGTCATCATTCCTCATTGACCTACTCAGCACGTTTCTTTTTCTGTCATCATTCCTCATTGATCTACTCAGCATGTTTCTTTTTCTATCATCATTCCTCATTGATCTACTCGGCACATTTCTTTATCTGTCATCATTCCTCATTGATCTACTCAGCATGTTTTTTTTCTGTCATCATTCCTCAATGATCTACTCAGCATGTTTCTTTTTCTGTCATCATTCCTCATTGATCTACTCAGCACGTTTCTTTTTCCAAATCATTTCCTTGTAGTTATGATGCCCTCTGTGAAATAGGTTTCTTTTAAAAGACAAACCCAAACCTCGTTCCACAACAGCGTACTGTAAATCCAAAAATGCAAAATGAATGCTGCAAAGGTAAATCCAAACCTTTTTAATGTCTTAAAACCAGAAGTCATAGCGCTTTCGTTCACCACCATTGAACTTCATCAGAAACTCATCTTCTCATGAAGTTCAATGATGGTGAATGAAAGCGCTAAGACTTCTGGTTTTAAGACATTAAAAAGGTTTGGATTTACCTTTGCAGAGTTTGTTTGGCATTTCTTTGAAATAAGTATGAAATCAGCATAGCTTTTGGCTACCACACATTTCTTACTTTTCTAAAACAAAGTTATACAAAACATCAATTGCTTGTTCAGTGTTGTACCAAAAGCTACTCCTGGAAAGAGAGCAAGGAGAACCCATTTGGGTCAACTGAATCCACTCTGATTCTAAAGCCAGTAATACCCTCTGCTCAGCAAAACCAGGTCTGTCATTCCTCACCACTTTCTTTTTCTGTCATCATTCCTCATTGATCTACTCAGCATGTTTCTTTTTCTGTCATCATTCCTCATTGATCTACTCGGCATGTTTCTTTTTCTGTCATCATTCCTCATTGATCTACTCAGCACGTTTCTTTTTCTGTTATCATTCCTCATTGTTCTACTCAGCACCTTTCTTTTTCTGTCATCATTCCTCATTGATCTACTCAGCACTTTCCTTTTTCTGTCATCATTCTTCATTGATCTACTCAGCACGTTTCTTTTTCTGTCATCATTCCTAATTGATCTACTCAGCACGTTTCTTTTTCTGTCATCATTCCTCATTGATCTACTCAGCACGTTTCTTTTTCTGTCATCATTCCTCATTGATCTATTCAGCACGTTTCTTTTTCTGTCATCATTCCTCATTGATCTACTCAGCACATTTCTCTTTCTGCCATCATTCCTCATTGATCTACTCAACACGTTTCATTTTCTGTCATCATTCCTCATTGATCCACTCAGCATGTTTCTTTTTCTGTCATCATTCCTCATTGATCTACTCAGCACGTTTCTTTTTCTGTCATCATTCCTCATTGATCTACTCAGCACGTTTCTTTTTCTGTCATCATTCCCCATTGATATACTCAGCACGTTTCTTTTTCTGTCATCATTCCTCATTGATCTACTCTGCACGTTTCTTTTTCTGTCATCATTCCTCATTGATCTACTCAGCACGTTTCTTTTTCTGTCATCATTCCTCATTGATCTAGTCAGCACGTTTCTTTTTCTGTCATCATTCCTCATTGATCTAGTCAGCACATTTCCTTTTCTGTCACCATTCCTCGTTGATCTACTCAGCACGTTTCTTTTTCTGTCAACATTCCTCATTGATCTACTCAGCACATTTCTTTTTCTGCCATCATTCCTCATTGATCTACTCAGCACGTTTCTTTTTCTGTCATCATTCCTCATTGATCTACTCAGCACGTTTCTTTTTCTGTCATCATTCCTCATTGATCCACTCAGCACGTTTCTTTTTCTGTCATTATTCCTCATTGATCTACTCAGCACGTTTCTTCTTCTGTCATCATTCCCCATTGATCTACTCAGCACGTTTCTTTTTCTGTCATCATTCCTCATTGATCTACTCAGCACATTTCTTTTTCTGTCACCATTCCTCATTGATCTACTCAGCACGTTTCTTTTTCTGTCATTATTCCTCATTGATCTATTCAGCACGTTTCTTTTTCTGTCATCATTCCTCATTGATCTACTCAGCACGTTTCTTTTTCTGTCATCATTCGTCATTGATCTACTCAACACATTTCTTTTTCTGTCATCATTACTCATTGATCTACTCAGTACTTTTCCTTTTCTGTCATCATTCCTCATTGATCTACTCAGCACGTTTCGTTTTCTATCATCATTCCTCATTGATCTACTTAGCACATTTCTTTTTCTGTCATCATTCCTCATTGATCTACTCAGCACGTTTCTTTTTCTGTCATCATTCCTCATTGATCTATTTAGCACGTTTCTTTTTCTGTCATCATTCCTCATTGATCTACTCAGCACATTTCTTTGTCTGTCATCATTCCTCATTGATCTACTCAGCACGTTTCTTTTTCTGCCATCATTCCTCATTGATCTACTCAGCACATTTCTTTTTCTGTCATCATTCCTCATTGGTCTACTCAGCACGTTTCTTTTTCCAAATCATTTCCTTGTAGTTACGATGCCCTCTGTGAAATAGGTTTCTTTTAAAAGACAAACCCAAACCTGGTTCCACAACAGCGTACTGTAAATCCAAAAATGCAAAATGAATGCTGCAAAGGAAATCCAAACCTTTGTAATGTCTTAAAACCAGAAGTCATAGCACTTTCGTTCACCACCATTGAACTTCATCAGAAACTCATCTTCTCATGAAGTTCAATGGTGGTGAATGAAAGCGCTAAGACTTCTGGTTTTAAGACATTAAAAAGGTTTGGATTTACCCTTGCAGAGTTCGTTTGGCATTTCTTTGAAATAAGTATGAAATCAGCATAGCTTTTGGCTACCACACATTTCTTACTTTTCTAAAACAAAGTTATACAAAACATCAGTTGCTTGTTCAGTGTTGTACCAAAAGCTACTCCTGGAAAGAGAGCAAGGAGAACCCATTTGGGTCAACTGAATCCACTCTGATTCTGAGGCCAGTAATACACTCTGCTCTGCAAAACCAGGGCTGTCATTCCTCACCACTTTCCTTGTCTGTCATCATTCCTCATTGAGCTACTCAGCATGTTTCTTTTTCTGTCATCATTCCTCATTGATCTACTTTCTTTTTCTGTCATCATTCCTCATTGATCTACTCGGCATGTTTCTTTTTCTGTCATCATTCGTCATTGATCTACTCAACACATTTCTTTTTCTGTCATCATTCCTCATTGATGTACTCAGCACGTTTCTTAGTCTGTCATCATTCCTCACTGATCTACTCAGCACCTTTCTTTTTCTGTCATAATTCCTCATTGATCTACTCAGCACCTTTCTTTTTCTGTCATCATTCCTCATTGATCTACTCAGCACGTTTCTTTTTCCAAATCATTTCCTTGTAGTTACGATGCCCTCTGTGAAATAGGTTTCTTTTATAAGACAAACCCAAACCTGGTTCCACAACAGCATACTGTAAATTCAAAAATGCAGAATGAATGCTGCAAAGGTAAATCCAAACCTTTTTAATGTCTTAAAACCAGAAGTCATAGCGCTTTCGTTCACCACCATTGAACTTCATCAGAAACTCATCTTCTCATGAAGTTCAATGGTGGTGAATGAAAGCGCTAAGACTTCTGGTTTTAAGACATTAAAAAGGTTTGGATTTACCCTTGCAGAGTTCGTTTGGCATTTCTTTGGAATAAGTATGAACTCAGCATAGCTTTTGGCTACAACATATTTCTTACTGGCTTCTGGTTGAGTTTCTTGTAAAACCTTAACCTTTCATATCCTTCTCCTTGATTCAGTCTTGAGGAGATTATGGATACAAATGTTTTCTCCACTCCGCCAACAACAGAAACCATCATAAAATGTATATTGTTCAGGGATAACCGAGTTCAGATTTTTATTTAAACTTGGTGAAAAAATATATAAACAGTAAAAAAAAATAAATAAATGAAAATAATCCCTTTGTCTGATTCATCGGTAAAATTTAATGTGTTGGTTTTCTTAGTAGAATTTGAGTCTGAAAGTTGCTGCTTTTTTTTCCTGCTCCACATTATCTGTGACTGTGAAGATACCAACCACTAATTGTCCATTCATTCCTTCGATGTCTTAGAATATTAGGAATGGGAGGCTAGAGACAGGGATCACTGATAATTTCAAGAGGAAAAAGTATATATATATATATATATATATATATATATATATATATATATATGTATGATACAAACATTATCCCCATTGTCCAGAAAGTATGATGCAATGCTTGCTACACTGAGTTATTGTGGGGGCACATTTCTGCATATCCACAGTCCCAGATCGGGTACATCTACTACTCTACTCTCTGCCTGCTTCTGTTTTCACCAATTTAAGAGTTCTGTTTCTGGAATTTCTTATGGAAGAGACATTTGCAATGAAATACTTGTAAATCCTAATTAGTAAGCTGGCATCAGCCACTCACCCACTGTCTTTTTGAGTTCGATTTTTTTAGGGCCTGGGACACTCAAATCCTGGCCATCTTGGTATATTTAGGACAGAATCCTGTATGCTTCACATAACCAATGATAACGTTGTTAATGAGCTGCCTTTTGTGCTATGGGTTCACTTCCTTTAGTCTCCTTTGTCCCGCTGTGTGATTCTGAACAAGTCACTCAACCAGGCAGTGCTACTGAACGTTCTGAAAGCTGTCCATCTGGATCAGCACCCTTCCCTAATTACGATATACAAATAAAATAGAATGCCTAGATTTTTTTGCCAGAATGCAGCACTCATTATAATCTACCAGTAATAGAAATTCTTATAGAAATTATTCAGTGTTGTGTTAAGACTGCTTTTAACAGGACAGAAAACATGTTAATCACAATGTATTATTTTTCTAACTAGATTACTGCTTTAAGCATGTAAAGGTCTATGTGAAATAAATATTCTGGCATTTTTGTGCTTCATTTGTAGGTGGAGGCTCAACAGCACTGATCTAGACATAAAGTCTGACTATCGCTACAGTTTAATTGGAGGCAACCTGCAAATTAAAAACCCTGATAAAGACCTTGATGCTGGAACATATCAGTGTGTGGCAACCAATACAGCTGGAACTGTAATTAGCAGTGAAGCCAAGCTACAGTTTGCATGTAAGTTCTCCCACATTCATGTACTTGAGCGATGCTCATTAATGCTTTTATCTTTTTAGCCTTGGAATGAACATATTTTCAACTATCAGTTCAAGCACAGACAAAGTTATGAAGGATGCAGATTAGATGAAAATATGCAAACTGCTTGCAAATAAAACAACACTGACAGCAAATAATTATCTACGAATTATGTAGTATATGTTATGGCAAATACAAATTCTTGTATCAGTGTGTGTGTGTGTGTGTGTGTGTGTGTGTGTGTGTGTGTGTGTGTGTGTGTGTGTGTGTGTGTGTGTGTGTGTGTGTGTGTGTGTGTGTGTGTGTGTGTGTTTGTGACTGTTGAGTAAAAATGATACGATATGAATTTGGTGTCATACTATACAGAAAAATGTGGAAATGAACCAGGAACAGGATGTGCTGGAATCAATATCAGATATCCACAGCAAAATTTATGAAACTAAAATGAATTAAGAGACTGAGGAAGAAGAAAGAAAGAAAGAAAGAAAGAAAGAAAGAAAGAAAGAAAGAAAGAAAGAAAGAAAAAGAAAGAAAGCAAAGACTGGTCATCAAGTGCCCTATTTATAGGAAGGTTTCAAATTGTGAAGTTTACTAACCAAGATTTTGTTAGAGGGGAAAGAGGGAGAGAAGTAGTTGTGTGATCTGAGTGTAATTTCCTGAAATGCACAGTTTTTTAATATTTTTTGTTTTTGTGTAATCAATGTATGTGACACAAATACTGATACCTATATGTTATCGACTAAGAGCTGTGTTTTTACTTAGTTCTGTGTTATCTTCTCACACTCTGATTGAAGGTTTACTTTTAAAAAGTTACCCGTGGATTCATTTTAATCATTTCATAACTGACAAATATTAAGATTTTATTTTATAATGTTAATTTTTTACATAGCACCTTGTTTAGAAAAAAGTAATCTGTCAAATGTTTTTTTTTTTAAACATAATGTTATATTTCTCAGCTTATTTATGAAGAACACATCTCTGATATATCTTTTGGGAAAGATAATTTAAAGGGTCACATATCATTAATCCAGAGTGGGTTGCAGCAATTCACATTTTAGTGAAAATAACCTGGTAAGCCAGTGTTCATGGAAAGAAACCAAACAGTTTCAGTGGGAAAAACACATCACCATGCAGGGGTTAGTTCTATATGTAATATAATCAACCCCAATGTTCCTGAACCTTGAGGAAAAAGGGACGTTCCCCCAGTGCAGTAGTTTCAGACTACTGAGATAGCGACCCCCCCCAATAACATGTGCATAAACAATCACAGAAAAATAAGAGTGTGTGCATGTGAACAGACACACACATGTAGAAACTATCACTTCATTTAGACATGCTATAAAAGTTTATACCACTAGTTTTTTAAACTGGAAAACATATCTTACCTAGTCCTAATAAAATTGATCTGCAGTTGAAAAGTACATATTTTTAAGAATTTTGCAGTAGTTATCAATGAATATCACATAGTGTTTCAATAAAACTACTTTTAAGACATACAAAATTCCAGATACACTTGTACTTCTACTTTCCTCTGACATGTAGATATGAATTCATTGCAGTGGTTTTCTAGAACTGTTACACATTACAGATTATAGTAATGTGTATTATCCAGAATTTATGACATGTAAAAGAGCAGTAATTATTTAATTTTACTTGACTTTAGTTGATTTTCCACAGTGTTTCCACAAAATCTTAACAAAACTACATGAAGTATGACACACCTAGCATTCTCCATGAAAAAAATGCCTATGCTCCTGTCAAACATTAAAAGTTTTAATCCACTTATCTGTCTTGCCATGGTCAAGTGCATCAGAGAAGTTTGGTTATAGCAAGCTACTCTTTAGGGATGCCTGTTTTCTAATTACTCATAAGAAATGGAGCAGGAGATGCATATTTAAGAACTCACTGTCTCTGCAAAAACTGAAAAAAGATGTATTTGTCTGTGGCAAATGTTGGATTGAGATGGAGCTGAACTGCAGCAATTGTGTTTAAAGAGTCTTGTTACCCTTTTTGTTCGATTCTGTTTGAGTCATTCTGGCAGGGAGTTCTCTTATCACAATTGTTTCATCTAATCTGTAAAAGAGCAACACTTTAGCCTTCAGTGTACCTAGAAGTGACTAACTTTCATTCTGTTTCATTTATGTTCCTGTTTACTATTCACAAATCATAAATGATGCTTTAGTGTCTCCTCATAAAAATCATGCCCCACAAAACAGAGGTGTCCAATCCATAGACAACTTTGTACCCATTTTGCAGCAACTTCCACAGAATTTTCTCTTTTTTTATGACATGTCAAAAACTCAGTCAAACTTGGTTTTACCATGTTTAAGTACAATCTCTGCTAGGAAGCTTTTTTTTTTTTTGACAACCTTTCTCACTGAGTCAGTTAAAACTGCATTGAATGAACTGATTTAGCTGAGGTGTTAAGTGGATTTAGTTTCTTCATGGACTGACATCTAGAGCACTCCGCAAGTGTTGTAGATCTTGTTCTACATCAGTCCAATGCCTACCACCTCCAGACATACTACATTATTTAATTATAACTACAACTCTAGAATAATATACTATCTGGTCATGATGATTCACAACCGTAGGGTATGACCAGTATTAATTGCAATTTGTGAAGTATGCAGGAAAGGCACAAGCGGTCTTGCATTCTTCATGAGAGCATTCTGATTCTTAGATCCACTTACTGTCTAGAATCACCACTCTGCACTCAAGGCTTTGCATTTCAGAGTCCCATTTGATAATATGGCACTCTGTGGGAGGTGTTTATGTAAATAACTTTCCCAGCATGCTGCCCAGTTCCAAAAAAATTGTGTAGTCCAGGACTCACAGGCACACAAACAATGGAAATGTAGAGAAGGGCAAGGTTTCAAAGGCTTAAATGTATATCACATTCTTGTAGTGCATGTCTGTGTCTTCTAAGAATCTGTGCATGGTCAACTGGAGCCTCTTTACCATGCAAAAATAACCAGTAGAGCTGTGACATACTATGAATGGATAAATTTGAATGCATGTTATATGTTGGTGTACCATGATGTGTGTGTGTGTGTGTGTGTGTGTGTGTGTGTGTGTGTGTGTGTGTGTGTGTGTGTGTGTGTGTGTGTGTGTGTGTGTGTGTGTGTGTGAGGGTGTGTGTGAGCAAAGTTAGAGTGTCTGACTGGTTTGTCTTTGTGTGAGCATAAATGGATGTTCATTGTATTGATCATTGCTTGCAGTAGTCTAAGCTATGTAGGTTATGTCTTGCTTAGGACATAACAGTGTCAGTTTCCGAAGCTTCATGGTGCCTTCCATGTATCCAAACTGTTAGACAGCTCAAGCTGAGCTGACTGAAAGGTTTAAGACCAAGTCCTTCAGAGCTTTCCTGCCACAGAAGGGCACACTCTTCTGCAGGCCTTTGAGGATTGGTAGTCAACTTGTGTAGTTCCATTGCTGGGAAGAGAAGTTCCTTTTAGGGAAGAATCTTCCACACATTATATTTATTGTTTAAACTTACTTTCCTGTTTATGAAGGTATTTTTAAGCTAGGAATATGTGTTTTTCTTAACTGTCATGTGACTTTTACTTTTAGATGGAAGTGCACTTTTGTTTCTGACAGTTTAAAAGTTGTTTTAAACATTTTAAACCTGTTTTTTTCTGGGGCTGGCAAAATGGATTTTAACTGGGAAAAGTTACTTTTAAATACTTTGTATGTTTTACCATCATGTGGTACTTAGCCTCCCTGGGAAAAAAAGTAACATTTTAGGCTTGACCATGGAACAAACTACCAGACCCATGGTCAGTCCTTCCAACCACAAAATGAAAAAGTTAAATAAATAGCCTTTGGCATCATGGCAGGCCAGCAAGTTGCCTAAATCATATGTGGGTGGCTCTGCTGTGGCCAAAGCTTGCTCTTCAGATTACCCATCTTTTTCCCCTGACTCCTCTGGTGTTGTTCATACAGTCACTGTGGACTGGGATTTACCACCATTCTCTGCTGCTGTTGCAGTTGCCTTAGGGGACAAGAGAGAACCACTTTTGTCAGTTTTGCGAGAAGTGGCAGGGAAGGTGCCCCTGTTTAGCCAGAATGGTGTGCACATCCATGAGCAAACTGTTGATATCATTAATAAACATATTTGCTGCAACTTTCCTGTTAACTAGAAACAGAAAACTAAACATTTATCTTCCCCTGTACCAGTTTCATAGGACAAGAGTAGTTTTTTAAGTGTTGTTTGGGGTGTTGTGCTGGCTGTTTAACCTTCTTATAAGATGGTTGCTGGTAGAAGAAAAAAGGACTCCTCTTTTCCTGAAGAAATTCAAGAAATTGACTCCATAGAACAATGAAATAGGACAAATGCATTTTTTTTCTGATTCAGACAAAAAGGACTGCATGATTTCTGAACCTCTTTCTGAAGGATTCTTTTTGTATACAACTATTTAAAGAATGTACCAGTGTTTTCAGAAGTTGTGAAGTCCCTAAGAAATACTGTGCTCTAAAGCAGTCAGTTACAAAAGACGAGACAGACTTTGCTTGGGGAGTAGTGTTAAGGGGGATAAAAGTGCAAGGAATCTGGAAAACAAAGACAGACAAAAATGTATAAACATAAAAGAGATGCCCACCATTATCAAGGCACTCAACTATCTCAATTACGTTTGGTCTCCAGGACAACTGCAGGTAGTTATGGGTATTGCAATAATGATGTGGTACATAAACAAGCAGAGGGGAGCCATATATTATTCCCTATGCAGACTAGCCATGTTAGCTTAAGATATAAATTTACAGAACATTCTCACTCTATAGGCATCCTACATTCCATTAGAGCAAAACTGTGTGGAAGACAAGAGGATCAGGGTAAAGGCATTCCCTCACGAATGGAAACTAGGTGGGGGGGGGTCTTCTGAGAGTTGATCCATCTGAGGGGAGTTCCTCAGGTAGACCTCTTTGCATCCCTGCTGAACAGTTAGCTGGCAAAATTCTGCTCCAGGACACATGTAAGTAGGCCTGGAAGCCAGGTGCCTTTTCTTTTTCTTGGAGAGGAATGTTCCTATATGCCTTTTCAGTTGTTCTGCAGATCTGTTGATACCCAGGATACTTCTGAAGATTAAGAAGGAATTCCCCATTATCACTTTGGTGACTCCCTTTTGGCCCAGATAGTAGTGGTTCTCCCTTATTTTGATATTTGCTACAGGCAATTATCACAAGCCTCCTCACAGACTGGATCTAGTCACACAAGAACAGGGGCGTTTGTAACCCACAACCAATTCAGTTGACTATCTTGAAGATAGGGTTTTAGTACCTTTGAGACACCTGTTTACAGAGGATGTGCAGCAAATATTAATAGAGGCAAGAAAGCATGTTACTGGAAATTCATAAATGGGCAAATGGAAGAGGTTTTTTAGTTGGTGCCAACAACATAATCAGCACACATTCAGGACTAGTGTTTCTCTGGTTTTGCAATATTTATGTAAGTTACTTTCCTATGGCCTGTCTTATTCTTCTGTCAAGGTTCATTTGTTGGCCATTTCAGCACGACTGCCCATGGATTCCCCCTCTTTCAATACATTCTCATGTCATAATGTTTTTGAAAGGAGTAATAGTACTAGAAAAGAGACATCCAAGAAAACTGGTGGTTCCTCCTTGGGATCTTAATTTTCTGTTAGAGAAACTGACACTTGCTCCATTTAAGCCAGCTCATCTGGAAGACTTGAGATTATTAACATACTAAACCATTTTCCTAATTGTTCTGATCTCTGTAAGAAAAGTATCTGATTTACAAGCTCTTATGTTGGATCAGCCTTATCTCATTTTTCACAGAAACAGGGTTTCTTTAAGAACAAATCTTTCTTTTATGCCTAAAGTGGCATCCAAGTTTACTTTAAGCCAAACTACCCACCTTTCTGTGTTTTTCTTTGAACCTAAAACTGAGGGATATGGGATACTTCATACATTGGATGTCTACAGACAACTCAAGTAGTATATTGACAGAACAAAATCCGTTCAGACTTCTGAGCAGCTGTTCATTTCTTGTGATGGTAAGAAGAAGAGACAACCTGTATCTATTTTCAAATTGCTGTCATTGGCTATTAACTTTTCTTATTCCCACCACAGCAAAACTACTCCAGGCTGGGTCAAGAAGTACTCTACCACTGCCTTGTCTTCATCTATGGCTTTTTGGAAAGGGTTGGACCCTAGAAGTATTCTAGAAGCAGCAGCTTGGTCCATTGTACATACTTTAACAAAGCACTACAAGTTAAATTCCTTCTCCAGATCTAAGTCAGGTTTTGCATGGACCATTCTCCAAAGGCTCTTGGATCTTCCCTTCCACATCACATTTGTCCTAAGCTATGATAATTTGCCCATATAGCTTAAGCTACTGCAGCAGTGTTCAATATGATGAACATAGCACAGCTGTGAAATGTATTATAACAGTACATGTTGGAATGAACACTGCTGCAGTAAGCACTCCCTTGTTCATAGCCTTTGTTTTTATGACAGGGTATGGATATATATATATATTTTTTCTAGCAATGTCCTCTCAGGGCTTGTCTTCATGCTGTCTCAGCTGGCATGAAAACAATGAAGGGCTTGATGCCCAAACCTATCTTTTAGTCAGCACTGCTTGACCTGTCTAATTGTTTGGACATTTGGAAGGTGTTCTGAAGCTTTGAAAGCTTGCTTTCTGTTATGTCCTTAGCAAGACATAACCCATATACTTTAGGCTACGGCAGCAATGATCATTCTAATATCTACTGTTATGGTAAGTTTACTTACATAATTGTAGTGTGGTGTGTGTGTGTGTGTGTGTGTGTGTGTGTGTGTGTGTGTGTGTGTGTGTGTGTGTGTGTGTGTGGTTAATAATGTGTGTTAACTGCAATGGGGAGGTTGGAACCCGTGTCTGTTAATCTTGGTACCTGTGCTACACAGCAGCAAAGGAGGTATGTGGCACATTTTCCACATGCACAGTGGAGAGATTCATAGTTATACAAATTCCTTGATAATGAGATGAATTTGGATGACTATAAATCAGTACATGTCACCAGCAGTGCAAATTACCTCATTAGTGAAGGGTAATTTGCTCAGCAGTGCAATTGTTTGTGAATATCAGGCTATGACTTTCACTCAAGAATACTTCACTTCCTTGAAAATCCAACTAATAAAGTTACAACTCTTACATGCTTATGACATTAGGTTGATTTTGTTTGCTTCTGTCTCTTCTGTAGTCAACTCAAGCTCATTGTCTCTTAAAACAAAATCATCACAGACCTTAATTCCCAGACTAAACTGTTAAGGGTGGTAGTAAATCAAACCCCCAATTTTGACACTATAACAAGTTAAGTGGTGCACAAAGCAAATCAAAACCTAAAACTCCTTTACAAAGCCAAACTATGCCTCTATGAGAAAAGTTGATTAACCACTGCTCATATCTTCCTACTATACTAACAAATCCAACTGAATCAATTAAAAATATCCCTAAATACTATATGCATAATACTTGCCAATGGATAATATCGACTCTCGGTATCTTTCCCTGTCTGTAAACTTTCTGTAGAACGTGCTGAATTGCTTAAACTTCCAAACAAAGCACACATCTCCTCTGCTAGTTCTTCCTGTGTTCTACTAAACCAGTTGTCTCTTTCCATTTGTCTTTCTCACAGTCATTCATCATTATTCATCAGTATTTCTGTTATTTCTACTTTAACCATATACCATTCCCAGCATTTGAAATCTCAGTGCTTTTCCTCATCTCCTGTGGATTCTGTTTTCTACACTAATCTAAAACTCTTAACTCAGCTCTTTATGTAAATCATTCTATTGCAACCAAACTCAAATGCCTGTTCTTGAGTAAGCAAATAATATCAGTACTCATCCCCATATTGTCCTAATCTATAATAGATGATGCCACCATCTACAGACCCTGGAAACTACAGACCCATAAGTCTCACTAGACTCATATGCAAAGCCATGGAAAGAATTATCATGGGAGATGATCAATAATAACGTAGAAAACCTCCAGACACTGGACCCAACCCAAATTGCTTTCGTTAAGGGCAGGTCATGACTTTTCACCCTGGTGGACTTCTTTGAGAAAGTCACCAAAGCAATAGATGAGGAGGAGATGGTTCAAACTACCTACCCTGACATGGCCAAGGCATTTGACAGAATAGCCCACTCAGTTATTGTTGACAAACTCAAAAGATTAGGCACAAACCCTTATATCACGCAGTGGATAGCCAGCTGGGTCACAAGACCTAGGCTGTTCACAAGCACAGTCCTTAAGGGATCATTCCTGGGACCGTTCCTTTTTGATATTTACTTCCCTGAAGTCAAGGCCAATGTCAATGGCCTCTTGCTGACTAAATTGCAAATGTTTGTACTTAAATTAAATTTCAAACTTATGTATGGAAACAATCGTATGGGAAGTAGTGATTTGAGGGTTTTGAGCACCTTTAATCCCTCTGTTCACCCTTGGTTATTAGTTTTTGAAACTATGTGTGAATTGGAATTGAAGAATTTGGTCAAAACATGTCAAAGGGGAGGCGTGTTGAATGTCAGCCATTTATAACGTTCAGCGTTGAATCATCTGAGATCCTTACTCTTTTGAGTGTTAAAACCCGATAAGGGGGGGGGGGGTCTCATCATTATGGACACTGCTGATTACAATGTACGGATGAGGAAAGTATTGGATGGTCCTGTATGTCTAAGAAATCTAGCATTAATGAAGTGAACAGGATATAGGGATATTTATTCTTATTTGGACGATTGTTTCATCGAGGGCCTGCTAGATAAATCTACTCTTGACTACTTAACTGTGTTATCCCCTAGGATCCCAACCTTGTTTGGGGTACCTGTGTTACACAAGAGCGTGGAGGACCCCCCCCCCCCATGTGGGCTCGAGTTAATGCTAGGCAGTCCATTAATTACACTAATGCAAAATATGTGTACAGCATTTTGAAAACATACGTCTCTAAAGAGAAACAGATATGTAAGGACTCTTGGTTGTTGTTAGCAGCCATTAGCACCATGACCTTTGAAAAGGAAGTTAATTTTTTAACTGTCGATGTTGTTGATTTGTACTTCTCTATACCCCATTGAATGGGTGGTTGAGAAGATGAAGTACCATGGGGCACCAGATAATGAGATCAGACTAGTAGAAGTACGTTTAGATCTGATTTTGAGTAAAAAATGTGTCATCTTTGATGGTGACGTTTATTTACAACAAGTGGGAATAGCAATGGGCTCCCCTTCTGTGGCTAGTGTGGCCAGTCTGATGATGGCCCACTGGGAAGCCCACTACATTTTCAACAACCAGGAAATCATGCAGAATATCTGTTTTTACACTAGGTTTTTTGGATGACGTGTTTATGTTGTTTAGGGGTGACATCCTAATGGCCAACAAACTGGTTAATTTGTTTAATTTAACAACTGATTTTTTTAAATTTACCGGTTCTTTTAATGACAACAGTATTGCATACCTGGATGTCTCACTGGTGAAGTATTATGATTTAGGATGTTACTTAGCTGGTATTTACTGCAAGGAGATGTATTCTAACTCCATGTTACAATTTACCAGTTCCCACCCCCTTCACCAGAAAAAAACAGTGGTGAAGGGGCAGTTAGTTTGAGCCGCAAGGATGATCACCTTGGAAACACATTTTCAAAATGAGTGTGAACTGTTGAAATTAATGTTTACCAACAGGGGATACCCTTGTGATTTTGTTGATGTAATTATTAGTGAGGTCCAAGAGAAGAGATTGAAGGGGGTATACAAACCTATCTTGAGTTTACCAAGAGTGGAGGTAATATGGAGTACTCTACCATCAATGACAACCCCACTTTGAACACTACCATTGTAAGGGTCCCCCAACATAGGGATTATGGTACTAGTTTCACCACCCATTTTAGTAGTGATGCCTGCTCTATAAGAAGTATTATACTTAAAAACTGGAGGATTTTTTCCACAGAGGAAGAACTGGTATCTAAGTTGGGTGGGAAACCCACGGTAATTTTCAAGGGGGCAAGAACTTGAAGGCACTGGTGGAGCATTCTAGGCAGGTTTTTGTGTGTACACTCAGTATTTTTAAGTGTGAGGATTGCAGCCTGTGTAGATACATGGCTGCGGGCTCCACTTTTTCTATATGGGGTGAAACGTTCACTGTCTATGGGAGGTTTAACTGCAACACTAAGTCCATTGTTTACCTCTCCCAATGTCGGTCTTGCCCGGCTTTTTACATCAGCAAGACTGACAGAAAACTAAAGGAGAGGGTTTATGAACATATTCATAGTATATCAAAAGCCAGTAACGAAAACGCTCTGGCAAGACATTGTGGTAACAACCTGGGGCACACATTTAACTTTAGGGTTATTGAACAGTCAGTGAGGGATGTTAGACGAGGTGCTGTGAGTTTATAATTAGAGAGACAGGAGGTGCTGTGGCAACTCTGGTTGGACTCTAGTAGAGGGCCAGGCCTCAATGAGGTTGTGTCAATTTCTATTTTTTTTTTAATTGAGAAGTCTGACTAGATAGTAAGAATGAGTGGATAGGAGTACTTGTGTGTGTATTTTTTTACTATAATTTTAGTAACAACATTAGAACTATAGGTTTACTCACACTATTTTATACATTGAATTTTTATTTAATATATTTCATCACACATGTATGTCTTTGGTTTTATCAACTAATATAGTATATACAAGGTTGGTTCACACTGAGCCTAGCGTAAGTATATTTTACTTACTATTTGTTATTATTCTTTTTACAGTAGTTCGTGTTAGGAGTGTGTACAAGTTTTATCTGAGTAACGGTGTCATTTAGATAGGTGACATTGTTTTAAGTTTAAAGTCACTGTTTACACATAACAGTATTTTAAAAAGGGCCGATAGCTCTTTTCACTGACGTGCATAGTATTACTTGTTAATTGTTTTCATTGCATTTTGATTGGTTGCAACAGAAGGTGGAATGGGTTGTTGTGAGTTTTTAACAATGTGCTTGCTTTTACTTTGTGTCTGAAGAAGTCCGGTGAATCTACCAGGCGAAAAGTGCTTAACCTTACTGTGTGTCCGATTGTTTAGTGACTATTAAATTTCTGCTTGGTGTTTTATGCCTCCGAATTAGCATTTTTTGAGTTTTTAAATTGCAGATGTTTACAAATTATGAACTGTCATTGAATCTCTCACCAACACAAATGTTGTCCAGGAAGGGCTGACACAGACAAATAACTGGTAACAGAGCCATGAACTAAAACTAAATACCAAGAAATGCATAATAGCATCCATAGTGAAGTCATACACCCCTGATAACTATCATATTTACAGCACACCCCTAAGAGTTGAACCAGTAGTTAGGGACTTGGGCCCACACATAGACAGCAATCTAGCCTTTGACCATCACGTGTCTACAGTAGTGAGAAAATTATTCTATATCGTGCAACTTATAAACAAAGGTATGGCATCTAGGTCTAAGGAAGTCATTGTTCCATTGTATTAGACATTCATCAGACCTATTGTTGAGTACAATGCCCCCTTTGGTATGTGCCTAACCAGACATATCCAACAACTGGACCATCCACAGAGGATACTCACTAAAAGAATGCAAGGCATACGTAACATGTCTTATGCATATTGCCTCAAGGCCATATCCCTGTTCTTTCTCTCCTACAGGATGATGAGGGAAGATCTATGCCTGACATACAAGGCATTGTTAGACCCCACTCCGATGGACCTCCTGTAAGCAATACCAGAATTACCCATCCTAAAGATGTAGACATTGCCTGGGTTCTAAATAAGACCTGCTGGAAAGGCCACCCCTTCTCTAGAACAGACTCCCCATCCATGTGAAGCAGAGTTCCTCTGTAACCCAATTCATATGTAACGTGGACAATTGGATGGTGAACAAAAAATTCATCCCTAGTTTGGCACCTATATCTCTAATGAACACAGGCAGCCTCTAAATGGTTCATCTCCCAAGCCTCTACTTGTAAATGTTTCATCTTCCAAACCCCTGCTTACACTTATCAAGGGTATCAGAACTTGTCAGAGATTTGGGATGCATGGCTAGGCTTAAAAAGGCCATTGTGGTTGTTAGCCGGGTAAACACATATGAACTTATTTACCGCTTGGCCACTTTCTTTCATGTTTTGTAAAAGATAAACTTATTGTATAGTAAATGCACTAAATTCTTACATAAACTTTCTCCACCACTGTACACTCAGATATAATCAGAGCACAGTGGCAACCAATTCTTATTACGGTATGAAACAGTATTTTACATTGTATATCTGTCTTTTATGCGTACATCATTATACACATGAGATACATGTTCAACAGTATTTATATTTATGTGCAGGCCATGGCTGTTACTTCATGTTTAGTTTAGCAGCATTGATGTCCAGTGATTATGAGTGTACAAAGATTAAATTGCTGCTAGATAATTCTGCCAAATCAAAATGTAAACTAACCCATAGAAGATTAATAATGGACTATAAGGAAGCAACCAGTCACTTTGTAAAACTAATTGGAGTGATGTTCTCAGTAGAAAGCTACAGAAGGAACATAGCAAGTTTTGAAAGAGACATTGTTTGAATCCAAAAAAAAAAACACATTTAACGTCAGGATGTAAACATACAAAATCAGGAGGATATATTTCCATAAGAATAAGAAACTTAATTGAGTTAAGAGCAAAACATTTTAGAAATGGAAAAGGGGTTGAGCTATTGCTTTGAAAACTGAAATAAACAAGCTGGATATAGAAATTAATCATGGTATAAGACAAGATAAAACAAATCAAAAAAAATTATATGCAAATATTAAATGTAATAGGAAACCATTTAATAGATACATAGCTGTGGTAGGAGTAAAGATGTACAAATTGATAAAGTTTGTGTAGATTGTAAACGTTTTTCTCAAACATAAAAAAGTTTGCGCAATTGCAAAACAAATATTGGTCCAATAAAACGTATTATATCACATCTGTGTTCCAGTGTCTTTATAGTCTCAGACATAACAAATTATAGATCGATTTACAAAATCTTATGCAAAGTAGTTTGACTCTGCAATATGGTGATAAATTGTAGTAGAAACATCCATGTACCTTCAGATAGTAACATTAAATTAGATTATATTGAATAAGAATTACACAAACTGAACCCAAATAAATTACATTTGATGTTTGGAATTAATAATAATCACCTGAGGACTCTTCAGCATGAACTTACAGTACCATTATATCTATTATTTACTAGATTATTTCAGTATGTGAAGATTCCTCTAGTTTGGAGACATACAGTCATTAATCCTGTATTTGAGGGGAAGGGAAATAAGCCAAAAAAAGAGACAGTCATACAAACCCGTAAGTCTACTTTTTGTGTTCTGGAAAAATAATGGAGAAGGTTATTTTGAATAAATTATTGTGAGAATTTGAATTTTGATTTTCAATGTGTCACCTGCTAGACTGACGATTTGTAATTATATGAATGTTGTGTAATCGTATTTATTTTGTGTAAATCTGCTTTTTCTGAGCCCCCACTAAAAGGGACTAGGCCCAGCAAGTTTATGCCAACAAACAAATGCTAAGTAAATAGGATGTGGTATCCCAGAATACTAAAAGTCTCCCATGTATGTCAGTCACAAGTACTTACCTCTAATAATTTAAGAGTATCTACATAAGTGGTAGCATGAGCATGGGGTGCACAGGTCTTGGTGCAGAGGTGTTGGGAGGTGGTGCTCTGCTGCAAAAATGCTTTAAAGATTCAACACTTATTTTGAAAAAAATGTTTTCCAATTCACGATTTTCAGACTTGATTGGATCTCACACTTCTGAACACTAGTTGCACAATATATTGTTTTCATATACTTCATCTCTAATTTTCGAAGGGGTAGGATGGGCAAAATAATTAATTTTATATATATATATATATATATATATATATATATATATATATATATATATATCTTTACTGGGTAGCCCCACCTGCACAAATATCTCTTTGCATGGGTGACCTGGCAGCACACTGAATGGTTAAGTGGCTTGTTCACATTCACATGCTAGTCAAATGTAGGTTCAAGGAATCAAACTTTGTATGCCAAACGAAGATGGGAAAATAAGTAAGCTTTGATAATTCCAAGCTATGCCCTTTCATCTACTGCATTACATCTTTGGAGCTGATTATATAATTTACTAGGGGGTGTAGAGAAACAATTTTTCATCTGCTGATGAAGGGAACTTGGCCCTAATGTTAAACAGTGTTTTTGTTGTTTTCACAATATGAGATTTTGTGATGTCAGTTTTGTTCATGTAGAATGAAGTAATATCTTATTTATTCCATACAATAATACTACATGAGAAATTACATTTTTATGCTATTACATCTGTTTCTGTGTAGAAGTGGTTTATACTTCCTCGAGAGCTGTGAGCTGTAGCCATTTTAACCACAGTCCTTTATGTAGTCAACAATGATAACATATATTTCTAATTTTAAAATATTTCTCTCTTATAGTGGCCAAGTTTTACAATGACTCACCAGCCTGATTTCTATTTTGAAATGCTCACATAAAAAATAATGTCAGCACCATTATGACCTGATGCTTTTATTTAAAAACAATGAATATATGCAGCTATGAACTGTTCATGAAAACAAAAAAAGAAATGATTCTGCTTTCTTTGCCTCCTTTGAGAATTCTTGCATGACATGAGTTTCCACTCTGTATCACCTTATGCAGTTTCTCACTGCTGTTTTTGCCCATTGCACTTGTACAAATGTAAATTACATTTTCTCCACTGCTTTGTGCATCTCAGTCCAGATATCCAGTGTATTATTTCGAACTGCAAACCCTTTGGCACAGTTCTTTGTTAAAGTAGCCCTACCATGTTGTAACACAAGTGCAGAACAAATTGAGCATGTATAAATTACTTGAGCCAATATGCCTTCTAATTTCTCATCAAAGGCGACCATAATTGTCCATTAGCAAAGTTATTATTCTGTTCTTTGTTCATTATTGAAATGCAAAAGACTAAAGAAAGCTTTGCAGAGAATCCTCGGGGATATGAGATTAAGTATAAATTTGCATTCATTCTCAGGCAGGCAGTCAACTAGTTTATTCTGGTCACCCAGTAACAGTCATATAGAATTTTCCATTTCAGTCTAAAGTATGACAGCTCTTACAGGAATAGTTTGCACAGCATGAGTTGGCTGTTGTATGCACTGAAATATGTTTCTGTAAAAATAAAATAGCAACATTAAGAAAGTGAAATAAAATGTCTTGACTTTTTTCTTATGCTGATATATTTTCAAAGGAAGAATTCTGTGATGAATTAAGATTAATTTGCCTTTGCTTCTGCAACCCAAATGTTAAAAGATATTTCACAATCTGAAACTCGTGTTTGACAATAGAATATTTATGGACTGCAATCTAAATGCTAACAAGTGGCTTAATGGTAGCATTGGCCCTTAATGTTTAGGGGTTCTTCTTCTTCTTCTTATTATTATTATTATGTTGCCTTGTTATGTGTAACATACTAGTGGGATATCCTCATAGTTCTAGGGTTCAGTCCTGATATCCTATTAACGCTTGTGTGGACTGAGTTGGTGTGTTTTCCCTGAGCTTGTGTGTGAGTCTGTGTCTCTGTGTGTGTTTTTTTCTTTTTTTCACAGAATATATGGTAATTATTTAACTGGCTGCTAAAAATAAAGCTGTACAAATACATTATGATAGGGTATGGAGAACATCGATGTCTGTGCTGTGACAGAAACCTGGTTCAAGGCTCCTGAGAGCACCCCAGTACTATCAGGTTTCACCTCATTTCATGCGTTCTGGCCCCAAAATCCAGACAACACCAAGAAAGGAGGGGGGTGTCCATATTCATAAAGGACACACACACCTCAAGGTTGGTGGCAACACACGATGCATCGGAGACCATCCAGGTGCAATTAACCATAGGCAAGACTGCTCTGCAATTTGTAGCATGTTACAGGCCACCCTCTCAAACTCAGGAACCTCACATGGCCTTCCTGAAAACACTGGAGGGGATAAATGTATCTCCAAATACCATCATACTAGGTGATTTCAACTACCCTAATATAGACTGGGAACACTACTCAAGCCCAAACACTCTAGCCCAAAGGTTCCTGGAGTTCATAAACTCAAATGCCATGGATCAACTAGTCACCATCCCCACAAGAGGAGAAAACATACTTGATATCATCACGAACATGGGATCACAATGTTCAACACCGGAAGTATACCCATCACAGGTGAGATCAGATCATAAACTAATCTTGCTGGAGGTCCTCATCCCGCCCCCACCTGAAATAAAAAAGACCACAGTGAAAAACTTCTCAAAAGCCGACTTCACACTTCTAAAAACTAGTGTGGTCTCCTTTAAGGCCCCTGAGCCAGTGGTAAACATTACTCAAACTGCTGAATCACTTACAAATGCCTTCTACCAGCACCTACAGGACTGCATGGATCAGGCAATCCCAAACAAAACTAAGACTCTTTGTACCAAAGGCAAGCGTCCAGTCTGGTGGACCCCAGCCATAAACAAGCTCTACAACAAAAGGAGGAAGCTACTACAAGATAGAGCAAAATCCTTGAAGGGTAAGACACCTTTGATCATTATAAGTAAAAAACTAAGAGCTATTATAAAATCATCCAAGGCAAATTTTGAGAGAAAAATCGCCAAGGACTCAAAAGACAATCATAAGGCCTTCTTTAGCTATGTTAGAAACCTAGGAGGAAACTCCCAGATATGCTCAGAATTAGTTCAAAATGATGTGAAGATTACTGAACCTACACACATTGCCAACATACTGGCTGACAGGTTCAGTGCAAAATTCTCCCCCCCCCAAAAGGAGAGATATCTATACCAGAGGATTGTAGCCCCCCAAACATCTCCAACGCCCAGGTGAGAACTGCTCTCTCCAAGGCAAAAAACACAGCATCCATGGGACCGGATGGTGTCCCCGGCTGTGTGCTCCACGAACACAATGAGGAATTAAACCCGCAGTTAGGACAGCTGTTTAATCTTAGCCTCACCTCAGGATACGTACCTAAGGAGTGGCGCACGGCGACTGTGGTCCCACTTCACAAGGGCGGTGCCTCCACCGACCCTGGAAATTACCGTCCCATTAGCTTGACAAGCCTTATCTGCAAAGCCATGGAGAGGATCATAATGGAACTCATAAATAAAGACATAGGGAACTTGCAGACTTTGGATCCATCCCAGTTTGGCTTTGTCAAAGGCAGATCATGCCTTTTAAACTTGGTTGACTTTTTCGAAACAGTCACCAAGGCTATTGATGAGGGCAAGGCAGTCCATACAGCCTATCTCGACCTGGCAAAGGCCTTCGACACAATACCCCACTCAGGTATCATCGAAAAACTCATCAGCTTGAATGTAAACCCATACATCACATGATGGGTTGCAAACTGGCTAAGTGACAGAACCCATAGGGTCAGAGTTGCTGGCGCCATGTCAGACTCAAAGCCTGTCACAAGTGGTGTCCCACAGGGCTCAGTCCTGGGACCACTCTTGTTCGGCATCTACTTTTCTGAAGTACAAGCAAACACATGAGGGTTATGGCTGACAAAGTTTGCAGATGACTGCAAACTGGGCGCCATAGTCGAAAACACATCTGACACAGATATCCTTCAGAAGGGCCTCAAAGAAACAGATAAATGGTGCCAGAGCCATGGCCTAAAGTTAAACGCCAAGAAATGTATAGTCATACCCTTCGGGAAAAACAAGGTTACCCCTAGCTACCATATAGGTGGCAATCCACTGAGCACAGAAGAAGTCATCAGGGATCTGGGGACCCAGGTTGACAGTAACCTTTCGTTTTGACACTCACGTTGCCAAAGTAGTTAGGAAAACCTTCTACATTGCCCACCTGATCATGAAGGGATTCACATCTAGATCTAGGGAGGTCATCGTCCCCCTGTACTCATCACTCATTAGACCTATGATTGAGTACAATGCCCCATTCGGAATGTATCTGACCCGACACCTGCAGCAGCTGGAAAGGCCCCAAAAGTTCCTCACCAAAAGGATAAAGGGTCTCAAAAATATGTCTTATGCTGCCTGACTGAAAGAACTCCAGCTCTATTCAGTTGCATACCGCTTGCTCAGAGGTGACCTGTGCCTGACATATAAGGCCATGTCAAACCCAGATTTGATGAATATGCTTCACCTCAAAAAATCTAGATCCCTCAGAACCACAAGGGCGGGAGACTTAAACCTTGACACGGTTATTAATAGAACATGCTGGAGGGACAGATTCATCACCCAGAGACTCCCTATGCTGTGGAACAAAATCCCTGTACATGTGAGGCAGAGCACCTCGCTGGCCTTGTTCAAGAGGAATCTTGACCAATGGATGGGAGATCGCAGATATACCCCAGGGATTACTTCAGTGTCACTGCTTGACAGAGGCACAGCAAAATAATAGGCATAGTTTTCTTCAAACTAAAGGGGTGGCGAAAGCCACATAACTATGGGCTAGGCTTATAAATGCCCTTGGGCAGATAGCCTAGTATGAACCTATGAACCTATGAACCTATATCTGAAAATGTTCTAAGAACTAATTCACTTATCTGGTTAACAAACACAATAAATTATGATAGTTGTTGTGTCTTTCGGCTTTTCCCGGTTAGGGGTCGCCACAGTCCACTAATGATTGGCAGTAAATTTTACGTGCTGAGTTGCCAGCCCTGACGCACAACCTTCAATGAAGGTACACCCATTCATGCATGTCTCCACACAGAAGACGCTTTAGCTGAGAATCGAACAGTACAACGTCTTACTGTGAGGCGAAAACGCTACCACAGCACCACTTCCTTGTAAATGTGTATTTGCTGAAGCTCAGCTAGGTTTTAATTTAATCTATCAACTACCAGTGAAGTTTAAAATCATGCTGAAATATCAAGACTATGTGTTTAAAATTAAAAAAAAAAAATCAGTAGTAGCTATTCCTGCAATCCTTTGACTTAGTTTCACTTAGTGGATCTGGGTGCTGTTGACAGGGGTTGTGGGGGGTAGATGAGCTCCATGGGATCTGAGGAGTATACACGAGTTGCCTCACTCATCCCATAGCAATGCTGCTGGCTGTGCCTGTTTAGGGTACAATTGGGTATGTAGTCGTTTATCATCCCCCACAGCACTGACTTCAGGGGAGGTGCTTTTCTTGCAAAAGAAAGCACAGAAGTGCAGAAATAGCAGAAACATATTGTCTCACATAGCCATGACAAACCATATTTTGCACAGTGGCTGCTGATAGATGAGAGAGCAGGGTATAGTAGAAATTCCAAGTTGCCATGGATGGTGACCCACTCTGGTTTGATTTATGCCCTGTATTGGTAAATGTTCTAGTAGGCAGGCTTGTTGGATTGAGATAAAGAAATAATCAACTGGGTATGAGAAGGTGCTGAATGTTTGATGTTGTATGGGACAAAAATGTAGTGCCATGACATGCACAAATTACAGGATATAGTACCATGACATGTGCATGTTAAAGGATGCAGGGATATGGCACACAAATTGTAAAATAATGGATTATCATGGAACATGTGCACACTAACAGAAGCAGTGCCTTGGCATGACCAACAGTGCAATTGTACATGTGCATTAAAATGTTGTACTGCCATGGCATGCCCACACTAAGGGGGTACAGTGCACTAAGGGAAGAAGTGTCATGGTTCACACATTTGCTTACATACACACAGAAGCCACCATTTTAGCAAGAAAGAACCAAAGGAGGAGGTGTAGCCATCCTCATAAAAAAATAAGTACATTCCAAGACTGGTCAAAGAGTACAACTGTCTCAAACTACTACATATCCAACTAAACATATGCAAAATCTCACACCACATCATTGCCAGCTATAGGTCCCCCACCATGAACTAAGAAAGGCATACTAAATACCCCCACCTACTCTCTCTCTCTCCCATTTACACACCATGATGTACATCAGGCAATGGGCACCTGTCAGCACTCATTGTTTCTGTGTCAGTTATGAGTTTTATAGGCTCAAGTTGCCTGCCCAAGGCCCAACTCTCCTTGGTGGGTGCACCACACTCACTTGTATGTACACACTCACACCAAGGGCAAATTTAGAGTGTCCAATCCACCTACTGCATGTCTTTAGAATGTGGGAGGAAAGTGGAACACTAGAAGGAAACACACGTGAACGCAGGGATGGACACAAAAAGGCACCCCAGCTGAGAATCGAACCGGAAGACCTGTTGATGTGAGGGGGACTATGCTAACCACTACACCACTGCACCACCCACCTAAACCTCCAAAAAATCACTTTACAGATCAATACTTTACTAATAGGGGTGATTTAAGCTATCCTACCATTGACTGCGGAACATGCACAAACACTAACACGCAGGCTCATAGGTTCTTGGACTTTGTCAGTGCAAATGGCCTGGAGCAGTTAGTCAGCACTCTACTGGTCTCTAATATTCTAGACATAGTACTTACTAACATTAAGGAGTGTTGCACCTCCCTAGTGTAATGCCCTCACTGGTAAGATTGGACCACAAACCGGTCTCCTTTGAAATTTATGTAAGACTAGATACACCATCAAGCTCGGAAATGCTAAATAATTTTTCCAGGACAAATTGCCTCTTATTTAGTGATGCCATAAGAAATTTCAAAACTCCCTAAACCCAGAAAACAAAGAAACCTATGCAAGGGTATACACCAATTCCTTGTATGGACACTTAAAAAGTTGTATAGAATCGGCAGAACCAGATCGGATTAAACCCAGTTCTTGCTGGAAAACAAGCCACCCTGGTGGACAGCTGGTATAAACAGGCAGTACAACATAACAAAGAAACTAATGTCCAGGAATAAATGGGAGCGGGCTCTGCAGAAGAAAGAGTCCTTAACTAGCCTAAACAAACAAATCTGAGACCTAGTCAATACCTCAAAAGCAAATTGTGAAACAAAAATACTCTCTCTGGTTAAGGATAGTTGCAATGCATTTTTTAACTATGTCCGAAACTTAAGAGGAATACCCAGCTATGCACAGAGCTGGTAATGGATGGCACCACCTATACACAAATGGAGGAGATAACTAACCCGCTAGTAGATCTGGACCCTACTTTACCCCTATACCCTCCGATTGCTCCCCAAGGAATACCTGCCACCATTCCTCCAGCTACTTTCTCAAGACAGCAGGTCATATCTGCCCTCTCTAAGGATAAAGACGCTGCATCAGTGGGCCTGGACAATATTCCAGTTTGCCTTTTAAATAACTTAAAACATGACCTGGCAGACTTACTCACATCCCTAATTAAACACAACCTCCAGACAGGCTATGCTCCGGTAGAATGAAAAACAGCAACAGTTATCCCTCTGTACAAAGGTGATCCATCAACTGACCCAGGGAACAATATGGCCATAAGCCTAAC
>NC_056739.1:1421631538-1421651538 GCF_019279795.1 Protopterus annectens | reverse complement strand
GTTCCAATACTCAAATGAGACAGCACGTGGTGTTTAAAAGAACTTCTTTATTCTTGTCTCACTTGCAACTTTCCTCCCTTAAAGTAATATTAAAGTCATTTCACATATTCAGGAAACTGACCCAAAATAGCAGTGAAACTTTACAACACTAAATGTCATCTCTAACTTTAATGCCTTTAAATCTCTCAGCAGTTAATCCACCTACCTTTGATGCAGGAAACATCAGAGGGTTGCAGCTTCTGTCTCTGCATTATGCATTTGGATACATATTCAACTACTGGCACTGTAGTATAGCATAAGGGATTACTGCACTCCTGAGGTGCTGTCCTTTACATGGCATTTTAAACAGAAATTTCACTGCCCTTAGTTGGAATCATATCAGTATTATGTTAATGACCCATGGCACTTATTCAGTAACAAAACATGGAAATGAATACAGGTACAGAACTTTCTTTTCGGAACACTAGGACAGCTGATGTAAAATATAGCTGTTACCCTAACTATAAGGAGCCAATGTGTACAGTGGGGGGCATGTCCATATGCATAATTCTCAGTAACATGTGCCTGCTTATCAAAAAAAGAATCAAGTAAGCAGATGTATAAATAGGTACTTTATACCTCCCACCTATTTGGTATAGCATGGCTCAGAGGCACAAGGAGCTGCAAATTCTGTAAAGAAGTTTCCTAGCTATAGATATGTTCATATTTCTTTGCTGATAACTATTTATGATAATTGACGTAATCATATAATGGAAGTGAACTATAATATTTTGTAGAGAAATGTGTGTGTATGTGTGTAAGTGTGTGTGCGTGTGTGTGTGTGTGTGTGTGTGTGTGTGTGTGTGTGTGTGTGTGTGCGTGTGTGCGTGCATGTGTGAGAGAGAGATACATGAAATTAGAAGCAGGTCTTATTAGAGGAGATTTTTTTTTTCTCGCTCTCTTTTTTAAGTAGTTACTTATTTGTTCTATTGCTTTATCCTTCTATTCATTTTTGTTATTTATTAGCTTTGTTGGGGTATCCATTTTAAAATTGGACAAATGGACAAAAATTACTGTTTTTCTTACAGAAATCAGCAATACATTAGGGGAACTTGTGCTGGCAGGGTCATAATTCAGTATGGTGTAATACGATCTCCCACAGCATAAAAAAGATCTCATTAAAAGACTTGTTAGTGTAATTGACTCATATTCTACTCTCGATAGTTTATACCACATCTAGTATACCTACATTGCATGAACAATACTGCATTAGTGATAATCCAGTGCCCTGAATGTCTTATATTATAGCTGGTGTATCGTATATAATAGCTGGTGCACATATGCTGTATGAATGATTTAACACTACTCACAGTGCTGTGACCCTGTCATATCATACCACAGCCAGTTCACATAAACTACATGATGTTCCAATAGTGATGCTGTTCTCTACAGAAAATTTTATACCATATTTGATGTACATTCACTGCCAGAATATGTGCCACTAGTGACACTTTTCTGTTCTGAACATTTTACACCTTATCCAGTCTATCTACAGGGCATGAATAGTGTGCCACTAGCAATGAAATTCTGTCCCTAACATTTTATATGACAGCTGGTGAACTTTTACTGCATGGATGATATGCCACTATGGATATTGTTCTGTTTGTGGTTATCTTATTCTACAGCTTGCTCCCTTGCACTGCAGAAATGCAGTGCCATTACTGGCAGTGCTATGCTCCAAGTATATTATACCCAGGCGACTGCACCTACACTGGATTAAGGATGTGCAATTAGTGTTACTATTCTCCACAAAAAGTCTTATATCACATTGATTGCAACTGTACTGCCTGAATAATGCGCCACTAGAGGCACTGTTACTTTCCAAGCATGTTATACCCAGGATACTGCACCTACACTGGATTAAGGATGTGCAATTAATAATAATATTTTCCACAAAAAGTCTTATATCACATCCATTGCAACTATACTGTGTGAATAATATGCCACTAGTGGCACTGTTCTGTTCCAAACATGTTATACAAAACCTACTGTACCAATACTGCATTAAGGATATGCAATTAATGATACTAATCTCCACAAAAAGTCTTATATCACATCCATTGCAACTATACTGTGTGAATAATGTGCCACTAGTGGCACTGTTATGTTCCAAACACATTATACCACAGTTAGCAACAAGTATCAAAAATAACTACAGCTTATGAGGGTAATGATGCAAAAAAGCACTGGTAAAAGATAAAACTGTCATTGATATTTGCACTTTTATGTGGTTACTACAGCACACATTCATCAACTAGAGCAATATTGTTTTAATTTCACATTATACTGTAGCTGGTACACCCACATAGAATGAATTACATGTCCTTAGTGATATTGCTCTGTCCTGAACATGTTCTGGCTGTTCCATTTGTACTACATGAATGATATGTCAAATCTGAATCTGTTCTGTCCTATGCAGCCAATACCATACCTGTTGCACCTACATTGCATGAATAAGCTGGTTAACTGCAAAAATCAGGTTCCACCAGTGTTATGCTGCTGTCCCTTACATCTTATACCACATCTAGTTCACCTCCACTGCATAAGTCATGTTCCACCAGTGATACACCCCTGCCCCCTGCATGTCATATCACAGCAGGTTCACCTACACTGCATAAATCAGGTCCCCCCAGTGTTATGCTGCCATCCCATACATCTTATGCCACTGCTAATTTACCTCCACTGCATAGGTCATGTTCCACCAGTGACACGCTGCTTTCACCTATATCTTATACCACAGCTGATTCACCTGTTTCATCTTATATGAAAGCTGGTTAATTCCACTGCCTAAATCATGTTCCACAGGGTTATACCACAGCTGGTTAAGCTTGTGTACATCTTCTGCCACAGCTGGTTTACTTCCACTGTGTAAGTCATGTTCCTCCAGTGTTACACTCCTGTCCTGTACATGTTATACCACATCTGGTTCATCTAAACTGCATAAACTATGTTCCACCAGTGTTACACTCCTGTTCTGTACATGTTATACCACAGCTGGTTCATCTACACCACATAGACTGTGTTCCGCCAGTGTTACACTCCTGTCCTGTACATGTTATACCACAGCTGGTTCATATACACTGCATATGGCATGTTCCAAAAATGTTATTCTCCTGTCCCCTACATCTAATTCTACAGCTGGTTCTATACATCATAAAGGATGTTTTCACTTATATTACTGTTCTGTCCCAACTATTTTAAAGCAACGTTTATGCAACTGCATTGTGTGAATGATGTACTATTATTGATACTGTTATGAACATCTTATAATACAGATGGGGCACCTAAAGTGTCTGCTCTTTCCACATTTTAGCTATCAATTAGTGCACCTGCACTCTGTGAACAATGTGTCACTCATGATAATGTTCTGTACTGAAAACCTTATGCCACTGTTGGTGCAACTGCACTATAGGAGAGATATAATAGTAATGATGCTGTAGTGTCAACTGCACTATGTGAGAGATTTGGTAGTAATGATGCTGTAGTGTCACCTGCATCATGTAAGATGTATGGTAGTAATGACTGCAGTTGTCAGCTGCACTATGTGAGAGATTTGGTAGTAATGATGCTGTAGTGTCACCTGCACTGTGTGAGAGATATGGTAGTAATGGTGGTGCAGTGCGACCTGCACTATGTGAGAGATATAGTAGTAATGATGCTGTAGTGTCACATGCACCATGTGAGAGATATGGTAGTAATGATTCTGTAGTTGTCACCAACACTATGTGAGAGATTTGGTATTAAAGTCACCTGCACCATGTGAGAGATATGGTAGTAATAATAGTGCGGTGTCACCTGCGCTATGTGAGAGAATTGGTAATAATGATGCTGTAGTGTCACCAAGTTTGAGCAAAGTGAGTGTGGCAGCTATGGGGAGGGAGAGGGGTTTATGTTTAAGAAGGGTTGAGCTTTAGGTTTAGGGAACTGTATGGGAGTTTAAGGTTAAAAGCATGGGAGGATTCAGGTTAGGGAGTGGTCAGAGACTTTAGGGTTAAAGAGAGGAAGACTAAAATTTAGGTTTAGGGAGTGTTTGGGGATTCAAGGGTTAGGGGAGGGCGTGCTATGGTTAGGGATAGGGAATGGATGGAAGCTTTAGATTCTGATAAAGCTATGCAGTGCATTAGGGTCAGCTGGGTGCAAGGGTTAGGTAATTATCTGTGATCAGACTAATGAAAGTTAAGGCATTTGCTAATAAGAGAAAGTGTCAGTGAGCAAATCAGTAGCAAGCTACTAGCACATGAGCAATTGTAGTAGTCCCCTTCTAATATGTTTCTGCTCTACAGCAATCTGCAACAAGGCAGGCAGACTAAATTTTGAACTCTTGTACCTCCCTTGGGGACCTCCCTTGGGGAAAGGCTTTGCTTCCACTCTCCCCTTAATCATACATTCTCAGCTCTGGGAAAAAGTGCTTTGCTCTTTCTGTAACTTATGGTGGTCTTTGACTGAAAAAAACTGCACCTTTAAAGTATGCACTGATTAAGTATATTGTTACATGAAAGCAACGTAAGTACAGTTTTTGTCCAGTTAACCACAGTGCTGATATGTCATAATTTACTATATCTATTCTGAGCCTAACAAATCCAAAAGTGTCTTTATATTGCTTTTCATTTTCTGCAAGACACTTGACACTTTTGACCTTGCTGTTATTATTTCCTTTTACACAAGGTGCCATGTCATCCATTGCTTTAAAAGTTAATTCATAATTAGAATTCAACATGTGCAGTGGGAGCACACCCTTTTGTACCATAGTTATATGACCCAAAATGTACCTCAGGGTTCTGACATTGTATATTTAGTCACTATAATTAAAATCATTTGCAAGGACATTACGTATATCAGTATAAATATGACAATGCCCTACTCACGTCTTAACTACTGTAGATAAATGGGTGTTATAACAAACTTCTAACTGTTACATAGGTTCATAGGTTACTACTAGGCTAACTACCCTTATGGGCCATTTTAAGCCTAGCCAATTACCCCATGTCAGAATCAAACCCTGTACCTTGTGTTTCGAAGGTAAGCACCTTAACCATTACGCAATGATACAAGCTCTGACTATATTCCTCACATGTACTCCTGAAAGCAGACAAAACTAACTCTAAGGTATTTCTCTATACTGACAATGTCCTTCCTTCATAGGCTGTGCATCATTTTGAATGCCATGCTACTTGAAATTGTTAACTTGTACACTTTATGAAGGACTTAAACTACTTTCTGTCAGTCTCAGACAGGGATTTGAGAAATAAGACAGGAGTGTCAGAAACTATGTTATGGGGTTGATGGTATAAGATTCCTACATCTTCATGGTGACACACCATGTTAAAATCACAATGCCATGGCAATTATTTTGTACAACGAAGCAGTGCTTACCAAGGAATGCCATGAATGAGTCAGTAAAGGGTGTGCCTCTTTGTGGTCATACACTCATTTAAGCACAGGGTTGAAATGGAAAACTAATATTCAGGCCTCAAAAAAGGTGCAAATAATCATTCTATATTTATTCTTTATGTGGTCATTAGCCAGCAACATACTCAGAACTATTACGCCCATGATAATATTACATTAGATGCTGTCCTCCTTACACATTTTTTTTTCTTTCTAATGGATGAAATGGTGAAAAATGTTACTAAACCAGCTTGTTTTTGAAGGCATTGTAAATCATTAAATGGGCAGCTTATGATGAAAATACAAATCATTCCCAAAACACTGTGTTCCTCAGAAATACACACGCACACACACACACACACACACACACACACACACACACACACACACACACACACACACACACACACACACACACACACATATTATATCGATAGAGAGAAGGGGCAATTAGTTCTGATTATCAGAGCTGTGCATCTAACATAAAGCTCCTAAATATAGTGGTCTCACAAATTGTGCATCATTGATTCATACTGTGGTGCTTCCTTCATTGATTTTACCTTAATGTGCTTGTAGACTGCTTAAACAGTAGGGTTCATGAATTATGCATTCTTATTTTTTCAGTTTGTTTACTGCTGATAGTACTGAGCAATACAACAAAACTGGTTTTCTTTGATATATCATAATAGAACAGTTTGTAATATGTTTTTTATCTTGAAATGATAAGAAAGATAATATTGGCAGAAAAACCAGCTGTGAGTCGTAGCTCCACACACTGTAGCTTTTTTCTCATTCACATTCATCTAAGGGCTATCAGTAGGAAATAATTCCGTGACAGATGTAAATTGTTGTATCTGTGTTCATCATAATATCCCACTGTGATGACACTGTAGTTGCACTGCTCTAAATCAGCAGTAGTATCAGCATTAATTCAAGAACTGCAGCTCAGAAGCATAGCCATGAAATAGGGATGTATGTTAGTAAGCCATTTTATTTGTTATCATTAACATGTATTTCCTGCATTGCCACTTGAAAATTTGAACATCCAGCAGAGTTTAAGAACAAAATGTCTTTTAAAGCCTCTGTTTGTTGGTTTCTGATGCAAACCAAACATAATGGAAAACACTATGATATAAATGTCCAATTATGTCTCTTATAGACATGCAGCTCTCTTTCCAGGGAGCATCTGTATTGTTTTATTGTCTTGTATTTGCTTTAATTGGAACACATGCTGCATATGATGGAAACCATGTTTGTTTCCAACAGTGCTACTGTATATGACAGGTTTATTGCTGTACTATTTTGATAAGTGAGGTTCCTTTTTATTTCACAAATGCACTGACTTTTAGATTCCTTTTCCATTGGATAGACAAATTATGTTTAATGTATTCTGCATAGCAGCTGCAGCATGTAGGTCCAAATAATGACTTCTGCTGTATCATGTCTACAGCTGCCAATGGTCGTTGCTGAGTGAAGTCAAACCCCATAGGGCCAATACCTAAAATGCACTTGTGATCTGATAGCTGTGAATATCTTAAAGTCTAGCATACAAGAGAAAGACAATAATAATCCTTCTTGACAAAAGTTATACTATCTTCATGTCACTATCATTTTTCAACTTTCTTTCTGACGTTTGTAAGTGACCACTTACCAGCACACATTGCTACATACCCTTTTTTTGCAAAATCATGTGTACCTCTAGGCTTCTGCAGCAGGATACCTTGTAATGCAAACGTAGTGCTGGACAACTTATAATAATTTCATGGCATTTCACGAAAAAAAAGATGAGCATCTCACTGGAGAAAGAGCTGCAAGAGAAAGGTGTCGACGGAAACCATTAACTCAAATTAGGCACTAGGTTAATGAGATTAATTTTAAATGGTAATTTTTTAATAATTTAAATTATATATCAGTTTGGATGCAGGTGAACTTTTATGATTAGAGATGTTTGCAACTCTGCCTGTCTTCAGATCCGCATTAAAATGGTGAAGCAAAACTATTTGAATTCTAAATCACCAAATCTAATATTGTGACTTCCTAAATGGAAAAAAAGGCCCAGCCCTAAAACTCCTACACAGAATACTATGTCTATATGCAGATTCTGAGGGCATACAACTGTGGGGGTAAGAGGGAGACTACCTTACCCCTAGTATGGGCAACAATATCTGAGTTAAGAGGAAGTGCTGATCTGACAAATTGTGAGCCAACAAAACGCGATGAAAGTTTTATGTCTTAAGTGTGTGTGTGTGTGTGTGTGTGTGTGTGTGTGTGTGTGTGTGTGTGTGTGTGTGTGTGTGTGTGTGTGTGCTGTGATAATAAGAAACTAAATATTAAATATCCATACTGCAGATAGTCACAGTTGAATATCATGCAACTTTTGTGTGATATGTTTCAGAGAGACAAGACTAAGGGCTACTTCTGGTTTTCTGACTGTCTATACCTTCTGATAACTCCCTACCAATGCTTAAACCTAAAATCTCCCTTCCGTAATCCCACCCTTCTGATACTTTCCAGTCATTCCATAAACCTAGAATCCCTGTCCGCTCCCTAACCCTAAATTCCCCCTCCCCATTTCCCTTCCTCACATAGCGGGTCCATGGTGAGCACTTTTCTTGCATCTGTCTCCTCGGACGCAAACAAGTGGTGCAGTTTACACATTGCTTACACAATGTTTGCACATTGAGATCAAACAAGAGCAGCTGGTCAGACAGGTTTGCACCCATCCGAGTCCAAGGCTGCGAGTTAGTGGAATCTGAAGAGATGGAACTTGAGTGGCTGTGAGGAACCCCTTAACACTGGATTCAGTGATAAAGCTGTATTATGAAAGGAAACAAATGGTAGGTATGAAACTCAGAAGTGCTGCTTTTCATGTTCATTGTTATAAATCATGCCACGTCCTTGTTTTTCCTCTATAAATTGGAATGTTAGACATTGAAATGCCACTCCCTCCCTCTCTCTTTTGCAGGTTTCCATGGTAAGGCAAACTGTCTCTCTTTCAGTTTTTTTTGTTCATTTGTATTCTGTGAAATAAATTGTATGACCTTATAGTACAGAACCAACCTGATTGTTCTTCAGTTAATGTTGCTGTAAGATCGGGTTACTGTCTACATGTGTTCCCAGATACCTAACTTTTGGGTAAACTTTTAGGGGTGTTTTATCAATAACATAGTTTTTTGGAGTGGTCTACTTCCCAAAAAGTACTATAATGCATTTCTTGGCATTGAGTATTAAGGCATAGGTTTGGCACCAGTCATTTGTCAGTGGCAGACCCTCTTGTAAGATGTTTTTGTCTTGGGTGTATTCTGTGATTGCTTCCAATTTGTAATCATTTGCGAATTTTGTCAGCCAGAAGCCTTTGACATTTGGCTTTGAATTAAGAGAGGAAGGTGCTAAAAAGGATTGGGCCAAGAATGGAGCCCTGTGGAACTCCACTGGTCACCGTCCTCTTTGTGGAGGTGGTCTCACCAGTCCTAACTTCCTGGGTCCTAACTGTGAGCCATGTGGCTATCCAGAACACTATATAGGTGTTATGCCTAGTGGAGTATTTATTGAATGCCTTAGCCAGGTCAAGGTAGGCAGCATGCACCATTTTACCCTCTTCCATTGCCTTGATAACCTTAAAAAAATGTTCACCAGCTTCAGTAGATATGACCTTCCCTTGACAAAGCCAAACTAAGATGCATCCAGTGTCCAAATGTCTTCTTTGTTTTTGCTGATCATTTCCATGTCCATGATAATTCTTTCTGTGGCTTTTCAGATAAGACTAGTCAGACTAATGGGTCTTTAATTTGTGGGATCTGTTGATAGTCCATGCCTATGAAGAGACATGACTGTTGCATTCCTGCATTCTCGTGGCACAAAACCTATTTTGAGACTATAGATGATTAGTAACTCCATTAGGCCGGATAGGTCATCTTTTAGACTATTCAGGAGATATCCTGGGATATTATCAGGACCCACTGAGGCTGTGTACTTTTACCTTCATTGTTTCATAAGTGTTTAGTGGACTAATGTGCACAAGGGCCCTTATAAGTCTAGCCATGCATCCCAAATGTGGCCTACAGATTTGATTTATATAGGGGGTGATTTATTCACTGCCTTTGTCTATCAGAAACATAGGCACCAGACCAAGGGTGAATTTACAATGTCCCATCCAATAGTCCAAGTTACACTTAAATAGGGTTAGTGAGAGACTTTGTTTCACAAGGATGGGGAGCCTGTTCCAAAGAATGGGAATTCTCTGAGGAGCATATCTGTCTCTCAAAAATGTCCTTTATGTCGCATGCAAAACTTAGGTCTTTTAAGCTTGAGTTCTGATGCTGTTTGTTTTGTGGATGTGCAAAAGTTTCATTAAAACAGTGTTCAGAGATGCCTTGTATGCCAGGCAAAGATCACCTTCCAGAAGATTGTATGAGACATAGTGAAGAGAAAGGGCTTTGAGGCAGTCAGCATAGGACATTGTGTTTACTCCGTGTAGCCTTTTTGTAAGTAACCTTTGTGGACATTCCAGTTGCTGCATGTGTCTTTTCAGTTACGTACCAAAGAGGGCATTATACTCTATGATGGGTATGATGAGGGTATGATGAGGTCTGAGTACAGTGGTATCATGACCTCTCTGTACCTAGATGCCTTGCCCTTTCCTATAATTTGAGCAACATAGAAAGATTTTCTTACTACCTTGGACACATGTTGGTTGAAAGCTAGGTTACACTCTACACGAGTTCCCAGATCTCTGACTAGTGAATCAACTTTTACAGGTCTTTATTGAGGAGCAGTTACCTGGGGTGGCATTTCCTAAAGGGTACTGTAATGCATTTCTTGGTATTGAGTTTTAAGCCATGGATTTATCACCAAGTGATTGTCTTTGTTAGACCTTCCTGAAGTGTGTTCTCATTTCTAGGTTGATTCAGTAACCACTCCCAGTTTGCAATCATCTGTGAACTTGACTAGCCAGTGGCCTTTGACATTGTCATTGATGTACGAGAAGTAGATTTTAAAGAGGAGTGGGCCTAGCAAAGAGCCTTGGGGGACTCCACTGGTGAACAGCCTCCTTGTGGGGGAGGCTTCACAGATTCTAACTTCATGAGTCCTGTCAGTGAGCCAGCTAGCTATCCAGCATGTTATAAGCAGTTTTGTACCTAGTTCTGTAAGTTTGATGACAATGCTCAAGTAAGGTATTTTACCAAATGTTTTAGCTAGATCTAAGTAGACTGTATGCACAATTTGCCCTCATCTATTGCTTTAATGACCTTTTTAAAGAATTCCATCAGATTCAGTAAGCAAAACCTTCCTTTGACAAAGCCAGACTAGGATGGATCCAGTGTCTGGACGTCTCCTATGTACTTACAGATAATTTCCGTGATCATTTTGTCCATGCCGTTGGAAATGAGAGTAGTCAGACTAAGGGGACTTTAGTTTCCACGATCCTTTGAAGGTTCTCCTTTATGAAAAATGATAACCATTGTAGTCCTTTAATCACATTGCACAAAGCCTGTTTTAAGGCTATAGTTAAATAATGACTGCAGGGATCCTGCTAAGTCATAATTTAGACTGGTCATGAGGCATCCTGGGATGTTATTTAGGCCCAATGAGTCTGTGTTCTTGACTATAGCAAGCACAGCCTGTATATACTCCCTAGTTATTGTTGGAGTGGTTATGTTTGAGAGTATATTTTGGTGGATGGTTTGGGGTAAGATGGGGTTACAATTGGAAATGAATATGTCTGCTAACAGATTCACTCTGTCACCAGGCTCTATGAATGTTGTACCATTAACCACCAGTTTTGCACATTGCTGAATGTGAGTGCAGCCATGACATGCTGTTTAGTTGTAATTTGGGGGAGGGTGTTGCTTGAAGGTGTTTCTGGGGGGATAGCAGGGGGTGAGTGGGGGTTAAAGCTGGAATTGAATTTGTCAACCAGCAGAGTCATTATATCATCTGGCTCAGACAATGTGGTATCAGTAACCATTCAGCACACTGATGTGCATTGCCCTTGAGGTTTCTGACATATCTGAAGAAGGCCTTATGCTTGTGTTTTGCCTGGGACTTGACTTTATATTTGGCTTTATTGGACTTAATTAGCCCTCTTGGTAGCCTATTAATTTGATGAGAGTTCTTATTTCTGTGGGAGTTATCTTTCCTGACTATAGCAGTGATTTTGACCTTTTGTTGTATAACCTGTTTAATTTTGGATACCACCAATGTGGTTTGGGGTTAGTTTTGGGCTTACCTCTAAAGGGTAAAGTAGTCTCTATGCATCCACTGACATGGTAAAACAGAGTTTCTCTGAACAATTCTGTATAGGCGTCTGTGGTCTCTGGGTTTGGAGGGGCATTAAATTTTGACAAACTATCCCTTAATAAAGTAGTTTGCCTTGGAATAGTTCCTAACTGTTACTGGGTTTACTGAGTTGATTTTGATTTTGAAGGAGACAGCTTTATGGTAGGACCTTATTTGGGAGAATTTGATATCATGAAGGGGCTAGTACTGAGTTCTCCCATACTGTAGAGTACATGTTCCAGTATGTTGTAAACTCTAATTGGTCTATGCACTAAATGGTCAAATGTGTTTGTATTTACGAAATCCAGCAATCTTTGTGCTTGCAGATTTGAGGCTGTGTAAGATTCCCAGTGTATAGAGAGGTAATTAAAGTCTCTCATGAGTAAAGTGTTATGTTGGATGATGAGGGTGTCCAGTAGGATTAAGCATATCTATGAGATGAGATTCATGGGACATAGAGAGTGACCTGTGACCTGTAGCTTGCTAGAATATGGTAGGGGACCTACACATGGAGAAACTCCAGCACATCATCTTAGAAGTATGCTTGCTATTGATGTATATCGAGACACCTCCACCTTAAGTCACTGTTTGTGCAGCTACTTGAATAAAAGTTGGAAGGCACCAAAGCCTTGCACTTGCAGCATACTCTCTGCAGCTTTGAACCACGTCTTGGTAACCACACAGTTGTCTATATTCTCCAGTGAGAAGATCTTGGTGGGAGGGCATTTTTTGTTTGTTTGTTTGTTTGTTTGTTTAGGCTCCTGGCATTGAGCAGTTACATCTTGAGGTTTAATTGAGTTAATGTTGTTATGTTGGTAGGTTTGTCAATTTGGCATTGCCTAAAAAAAGCTCTATGGGGAAGGTTAAAGTTTTAGTCAGTATTCTAAAGCATAGAGGGTGCAGGTGTAGACCATTCTTGAAAAAGCTTTGAGGTCTGTTAAGCATGCCTTCGTATGATGATAAATATTTAATCCCCTTAGAATAACACCAGAAAATCAGCTAGTTCTTAAAAAATCAACCATATTTTGTTCATACTGTAGCATCATCCTTTGTGAAGGTAATATGCTGCTCAGTGCTTGGTTCATACCAGCCTGAAACACGTAGTCAGATAGATCTAAAAATGTATTTTTTCGTATAGTCAAGGGGTGCAGGTATTGGGTCATTTGTAGCTGTATGGATTATGATGGAATAATACTGTTACCTGTGGCGCAGAGACTTGAGTGCATGTGGGATTTGGCAGATCCTGGTTCCAGACAGGCAGCTAACTGTTTTGTTCTTCTTGTTTTTTTGTTCAATAAACATTTTTTATTGTTTTTCACAACCATATTACAAATTCACACACTATGTACAATATTTACAAAATGCTTCCATAGGTTAACTCTACATTATATGGTCATAAGTACAGTACTAATAATCAAAAAAAGAAAAAAAAAGAGAGAAAGAAAAAAAGAAAACCTACAATAACAAATCAAGCCAACAAACTGTATTGTCTCTACATCCTCTATCTAATCTAAGATTGATTTTACATTGTACTCTAAGTCCCGAGAAAAAGTGGATAGGCACCTCTACGCAAACACAATATTGAAAATTTGCTCCCATATTTTTATATTGTTGATATTTTTCTTATGGTCGCTAATTAAGAGTTTATGCGCTAAGATATGTTGTATAGCCACTAATCTGAAATTTTCCCACGATGTCTGGTCTGGGTTCAACCAATTTTTGGCTATATATAATTTCATTAATAAACAAATATTCATAATTACAATCCTTTTTGATTTTCCTAAATTCTCCGGGGGAATATGAAGAATCATAAACTCCCAAGAGAGTGTTGAGTTTTGGTAGCCCATTTTTTGTAACTGTAACTTAAGTGAATTCCACAATTTATAAATACACTTGCAACTCCAGAACATGTGAAGCAAATCCGCTGTTTGATCTAAACAATGTGGGCATTTAGGTGAATTCTTCGGATCAAATTTATGAAGAGTGAGACGAGTATAATATGCATTGTTGAAAATCATCAGCTGCGTAAAAATCAATTTTTGAAGGGATACAGACTTTAATGTTGTACTGAATGCCTCCAATATCTTATTGTCATCTGACAATATCAATTTCTCCCTCCAGTAACTCGATAAAAGAATGTATTTGTTGTACTTCCTCTCTTTTATCAATTTATATGCTGTGGTTATATATTTTCTATCCTGCAACAGCGCTTCCTACAGATTACGAGAAGTGATTAAGTCCTCCTCTTTCATTTCAAAGTTATTAAAATAGTTTATAGCTAAGTCCTTCAACTGTCTTACTATGATTAAATAGGAAATAGGAAGTTCCATTTCTTTTAGAATATCATGTACTACTACCCCTAGAAAAGGATATAAATCAAGTACAGTTAATTCCTTAATTAAGGGGAATTTCTTTAAATCTATCAATTGACTACCAATTGTTAAGTTAGGGTTCCCATGAAACGGTTGGAAAACCATCATATATTTTAATAAGTTTAAGGAAGCAAAAAGAGTTTGAGTTGCCGTTACATAGCTCTTTATGTGTTCCATTAACTTATATTTACTCATTGTTCGATCATTTAGAAAGGGTAAAGCTTTAACATTGACACCCACTTCACTTATATACTTATACGTTAGGAGCACCCATTTGGGTGTCCATTTTCTACTACTACTATCGAAGTATGACGTCTTTAAGATCCTATTGGCCTGAATCACTAAATAGTAAATTTCAAAATCCGGTAACTCCAGCCCCCCCCCCTTAATTTTTGGAACCATCAGTTTTTCATATGATATTCTTGTCTTCCTGGGTTCCCACAGAAATCTCCCCAATCCTGTATGAAACCGTTTAAAAAATGTTTTCATAATTCTGAGTTGTGCAGCTCTAAAAATATATAACATTCTGGGAAGAACATTCATTCTTATAATTGCTGCTCTTGCCATCAGTGGTAACTTCAACTTATTCCATCTTTCTAGATCCAATGTTATTTGATCTGCAGTTGACTTTACATTGTTTATAAAAAAATCCCTATTTTCAGTGGAGAATGCAATCCCCAGATATTTTATCCTTTCTTCCGTCGTTACTTGTCCTATCAATGGTAGCATTGAAAAAGGTGTGGGTGTCTTTAACGGGAATATTTTAGATTTTTTAAAATTTAGCTTGTAGTTGGAAATTCTCTCAAAGATTCCTATTGCAGCAAATATTTTTTCAGTATCGGAAACAGGTGTGGTACAATATATGTTTAAATCATCTGCGAAGGCAGCCAACCAAACCTTTATCCCATACAGAACTGGAGAATTATAAAATACATTTTGCTTAAGGTGTAAAAATAAGGGCTCCAAGTACAGATTAAATAAGATGGGAGATAATGGGCAGCCCTGACGGGTACCATTTTTGATTTGTATCCTATTCGAGCATTCGCGATTTATAAATAAATTTGTATATGCATTATTGTATAGTATCCTTAACATTGAAACAAATTCCTGGGGTATATTAAAATATGGTAATATGTCAAATAAATAAACCAAATTAACCCTATCAAATGCCTTCTGAGCATCAATTATTAGGGCATACAAATTCAGGTTTTTGTGTTTCGCATAAGAGATTAAGGTATGAAGCGTTAAGGTATTGTCCGTGGTCTGTCTCCCATCCATAAACCCCGCCTGTTCCTCTGATATTATTAAGTTTATTACCTTTTTCAGTCTACTCGCCAGAATGGATGTCATGATTTTCATGTCAATATTCAAAAGAGATATGGGCCTGTAATTATCAGGATTTTTGGGATCACCTTTCTCCTTCAATATGAGAACTGTCCTTGAAGCATTAAAATGAGGATCATTAATTCCATTCCGCATAATATAATTAAAGGTCTGTGACAATACATTACTCAAAATCTCACTAAAGGATTTGTAAAATTCTGATGTCAAACCATCTGGCCCTGGGGCTTTATGAGGCTTTAATTTCTTGATTGTCTCTAACACCTCCTCGACTTCAACCGGTTTGATTAAATTTCTATGGAAATCCTTATCAATATTAGGGAAAGTGATTTTCTGTAGAAAATCTTTTCTTTCTTTATCTTGCAAGAGTGTCTGCTGCTCTCCGTAAATCTGATTAAAAATTTTTTCAAAGGTCATCATGATATCTGCCTTGTCAGTATATGTAGTATTGTTATAGTGTATTTCAGAAATTAACCGTGTTGATATCGTCTGGTTGATAATACGAGCTAAAGCTTTCGAAGGGGTCTGAATATGATTTGCATATTTTACTAAATTTCTTTGTTCATAAAGTGACAGTTTTCTATTATGAAGTAGAAACAGTTCTTTCTGACACCTAAATAACTCAGTTTCTGTCTGTTCATTATAGTTCCTCATCAGATCTTGATCCAATACTTGAATTTTAGTTTCTAAATCCAATTGAGACTTATTTTGCAATTTTTTATAATAAGTAGCTTTTTGAATAAATAATCCTCTTAACTGCGTTTTAATTGTAGCCCATTCTATATCTATTGGGTGTCTGTTTTGGGAAATATTGTATAGTAATTGTTTAAGAATCTCCTTAACTTCCATTAATATATCCTCCTTGGTTAATAAGTATGGATTCAAGGACCAATTATACCCTCAAAGCCTCTTAGTATTCATATTATTGCTGGTTAAGGTTAAGGTTATCTTTGAATGGTCTGAGAGTTGTCTGGCTTGATTAGAAACACTAGGGTTGGCTGAGATCAGTACCTCTGAAATTAGAAAAAAATCAATTCTCGACCACATTTTATGACAGGTTGAGTAAAACGTAAAATTTTCTGCTTTCCCTTGTGAGTGTGTGTGTTTAAAAGGATCAAACAGTTTGAAATCAATTTTCAATTCATTCAATGCTACCATTGCCTGTTTATTGAACGCTTTAGAAGCACCCAACTTGTCTAATTTCGGATCTTGGTAAGAGTTCCAGTCACCACCCATCACTATATAGCAATTATTATATGACTGTAAAATGGAATAAATTGAAGTTATGAAATGATGTTGGTTAACATTGGGGGCATATATACAAACTAGTACTATAGGTTTATCATACCATTTGGATGTGAGAAGTACCAAACACCATCTACCCTCCTGATCCGTTTTCATATCCAAAATATCTCCCTGAAAGTGATTCTTAATTATAATTGCCACTCCTGCCGTCACAATCTTCCTAACCCATTTCTTATCTTTCAGTGACACCCACTGGTCATTAGTCATATGTGTTTCTTGTAATAAAATACAACCTGCTGGTGATTTGAGGAACAAGTGAAAGAACAGCTTTCTTTTTTTTCATGTTCTGGAGTCCTTTGACATTCCAAGATTCTATTATCCACATTTAAAAATCCTTAGAAATGTACATCGATGTCTACTCTTTTTAAGCAACCTTAGAATAACATAAGTTGGCTTATCGACAAATATTTGGAAGCAAAACTGCCATCCCATCCCTACCCAGTGCCTACCCACTATTCCTCTGGACCAGGATGAACATAGGTTTTTCACATTACTGGAAACCATCTGAGTAACTAACCTACTAATTCTATTATTTAACAATAAAACCCCATGCAAAAAACCTATAACAACTACTACTACATCTACAAAGCCTAATTCTGACATTCCTTACTAAACACTACTATAAGTAACTACAGCTCTGATCATATTTTGGATATTCAAATGAACTAATTGCACCATGAAATTCTAATGTACTTCAATTTACTCTAACCTTATAAGCAGCAATAACATGTAACATTTTGTTTTGTTGATCTAAACAGAATTAAATATTAGTTAACATAGATAGGACATAGTTATTTAACATTTCTCAACACCCTGCATCTACTGAATTAAATGATCTAATTATTTTAATCTACATTATTCCTCCCATGCCAACTAACATACTAACATATTAATAATAAAAATCAATGCAGTTCACAGTAAAGCAAAAATGTCATTTTCACTTGTGATGAGCATTTATATAAGAGAGAGGAACAAAAGGGTTAAAAAAGAGAGCATAAAAAGAGCACAGCAAAAAGGAGAACAAAAAAGGAAAATGCTTTGTATTACACATTTAAAAGCAACTACTTATATAATCTTTTATTATTAACTGCACAATATTTTAACCTGTTAATCTACTCATTTTTATACATTTTACATTTAGAAATGATATTCCCTATCTAAGAGAAAAGAGGAAAGAAATAAAAGAAAAGGGAGACAGAAAGAGAAAAAAAGAAAAGAAAAAGAAAAAATAAGAAGCCACAGTACCTTATTCTGCTATTACACATTACAGTCTCCTTCTCTAATGCTCAATACATTTCCACAGCATTTACCTGCAACACTCTAACTTTAACCAACATCTTACAGTCGTTTTTTCTTCAAATTAAGTCCAAAAGGCTTCGTTTAACCTTTCCAGGAGATCTTCTTTCTTCCCAGGTAGTAAAACTGTAAAAACAGTCTAAGTCCTTTCCTTCGCGCTCACGACGGGGGACCGAATTCGCGAACGGACCTCCTGGTTGCGCCACAGTAAAAACGGTCCCTCTGCTTCCTCCAATACATTTCCTGTTGCCTCGTGGATTACAAACGCTCACTACAGCCATAAAACTTCGTGGGAACTTCGTGTTGCAGCTGGAACTTCGAAATAAGGAGATAAGAAGATGAATCATCAGGCCTGGAACAAGAAAGAGAGCAGACAAAGGATTTTGAAGCCTCGGATCGTCGTAAATAGAGAATCCCATTCTCTCTGATGTTGCAGAAAGCCAGATGGACTGTTTACATTTCTGAAGATGGCAGAGCCTTAAAAAGCTTCAAAAAAGTAGGTCTTGCTTCTTTTTTTGTGCTTACAGAGTATTTAATGCCATCCACTGTAAAAATTAGGTTATTGGGATATTTCATTTGAAATCTGATATTTCTGTCAATCAGAAACTTACAATATGGAGCCAGCATTTGTCTAGATTGCCTTATTTGTGTTGGTAAATCCTGTGATATGGAGATTTTATTGTTTTGCCACATTATAAATCCACCAGTTTTTTTTATAGTTAACAGTATTTTGCTTACGTCTTGATAGTTCAATATTTTAACATAAACAGGTCTGGGTATATTTGAAGCTTGAGATTCTCTGTATGCTCTATGAGCCCTTTCTATGACCATCTGTTTAATCTCCTCAGAGTCCTTGAGCAGAATTTCGACTATTTGTGTGATAGAAGTAATCAGATCATTATATTGAATGGATTCAGGAATCCCTCTGATTATTATATTGTTGCGTCTAGATCTTGCTTCCAAGTCCAGAATTTTGTTTTGCATCGATTGAATGTCTGCCCCATGTGTCTCTGTTCTTTTAGTAAGCATTATTATGTTGTCTTCATTTGCAGCTATTCTAGTTTCCGCTTTCTCCATTCTTTCGAGAATCTGGTTACATGTGTCACTAAATGTAAGCGTTTGAGCTGTTAGCTCATTTAAAGCATCCTGTATGGGTAGCAATGCTGATTTGATTTCCTCCATTGTGACCTGTTGATCAGATTTTGTTGCTTTTCCTGTTTTTGCAGTCTCTTGTTGTTTGAAAGTTTTCTGTCTCTTATGGAAAGATTCTTTCTCTGGCGATTGGAAAACTGACAACTTAGTTTTGGTAGTTGTAGTTTCCATATTTTTGTCCTCTTTTGACATTTCGAAATTCTGCAAGTAGATTTATTTCCCAAGGAAAAGTTACAGCAGTGAGATAAGTCAGTCCTTTGTTCAGTGCTCTGTTCAGAGTCAACCTGACAATCAGATCCAATCCTGCTACTAGCAAATATTTTTTCAAATTTTCTTTCCTCAGAAACAAAAGTGACTTCTGGTAGATTAGTAATTGCTGTCAATTAGTATCTTAACTCTAAGTATAACTCCACAGGGTTGATTTTTTTCTCAGGTATTTGAAGAGCTGAAGTACTGCAGTGCTTATAGAATGGCAGCCATCTTTGAATCTGTTTTGTTCTTCTTGTTGATCCTGGTTAGAAGGAAATCAATATGTCTTACAATGGAGTCCTTGGTGACTAGAGTCCTGAGAAATGTGTTTGCTTGCCTTGTGGACTTTGCATTTGAGTCTGGCTGCATGTGTTATGTTAGCCAATGCTTTTATTATGTGCTTTTGAATTTCTGAGGATAATCTTTGCCAATGAGCAGTCTAGGAGGTCTTTGTTGTTTAGATAGATTTCATTTAAGTACCTCAGCATACATCGGTCTATATGTGTGTTGTATGCTATTTGTCATGGGTGTTGTGTACATGGTTTTAACAACCTGATGTGTACTCATATGTGAGAGTGA
>NC_056739.1:1421586538-1421629038 GCF_019279795.1 Protopterus annectens | reverse complement strand
TTATTACTTATCTAAATTTATATTACACGTATTTGTTCAAGAAATATTGCCTGTAAAATGCTGCTTTATACTGACTCTCTGTGGAAATGACTGGGTAGTAGCAGCAGTTAGAGGTGCTCACTTTCATTATAGTCTTAAATACCTTTCCCACTGGTTAACAGAAAAAAAGCAGCAGACCAGTCATCAAATGCAGATGTAAGTTATTCTTACTGATGGTGTTAAATATCTTCCCCATGATTAAAACAGAAAGAAAAATTAAGTTTTGAACTGTGCATTGACAAAAGCAGACCTTCCACTAAATTCAGTTTGGCAGAACAAATCTCCAACCGCTGACGATACTTTAACATTAAAAAGTATGTTATGCACATGGGAGGTACTAAGCACATGCTGTGCCTAGTAGCTAATGTAACACTTCTGTTATTCTATCAGTGAATGCAGAGGTAATATTAACAGGTGGGCAATGCTGAGAATAATTCCTACAATAAGTATGCATGAAGATTTCTTCCTGGCCTTACTTTTACTGGCTTGCACCCCAGAAAATAGTAAGCATGTGGGTATGCTTCTAGGCAGCCAGGTAAAGTTAATGTGTGTGTGTGTGTGTGGGAGTGAAATCCTATTAAGCAGTGACACTTTTCTGCCAGACTAGCCACTGAAGGGTATTTGGCCATCAGATTGTGGTAACAAATGTCCTTTTTACAGGTTGCAGTTGCTGGACCCCATTTGCTTGTTTTGACATTAAACATTTTGGGGTTCATATATTATGCAGGCTTGTTAGCATAGCCATGGAGTACCCTGGTCTATATTTGGTAACTCCGGACCACCCCCTACTCTTCTTTTCCTTTTCATTTTGAAACCTTCACTTTTTTCTATCCCTTCTTAATGGAGTCTGACATCTATAATTAGATATTCCATAAACCCAAACTGCAGTTATTTGCTCTATTTACAAATGTGCTTCTTTACTGCTATTTTGTAATAGTTCGTGCTACAAATGAATTGTGTTATGTCCACCCTTTATATTGACAGACATCTGTACCATTTTTTACAGAAAGCACTGCCCAGTTGCACTTAGCTATAGTTGTGACCAGAAAGATCAGCAATAGGTCAAATAGGATAATTATCAGCTGATTTTCATGTCGCTGTAAATGGAAATATTATTATATTAAGTCTGTGTGATGTGAGGCACTTCTAGTCTTCAAGATATGTAGATTGATTTGGTGCTGTCTTTGATTTCTTTGGTATAAATTTGTTTCTATTATGTGCATCGCTTATACTGACAAAATGCAGCATTGAACATTCAGCTCAAAATCTTGCCAGTAATTAATATTTCCTATAGACAGTGAACAGTTTATATATATATATATATATATATATATATATATATATATATATATATATATATATATGTGTGTGTGTGTGTGTGTGTGTGTATATATACATATATGCACACATAGATACAGAGACAAAAACGACAAAAAGAGAGAGAATTATATATGTGTGTGTATGTGTGTGTGTGTGTGTGTGTGTGTGTGTGTGTGTGTGTGTGTGTGTGTGTGTGTGTGTGTGTTTATATGTATGTATGTATATCTATCTATATATACATACCCATACACATTATACCTACAGACCTATGTGCATATATATAAATATATACATAAAGGAGGTACATTAACAACCTTACAAATTTTAGACCCATCCCTATCCTCTCTCTCCTATCCAAAATACTTGAAAGGTGCATACACCCTCAACTACTAAACCACCTTACCCGTAATAATTTCCTTTCACCCACCCAGCATGGTTTCACACCAACTCACAGCAGGACAACAGCTCTCATCTCATTCACTGACATAATTAATAAGGCTAGGGACTCTAACCTACACACATCTGTATAATACTATAACTGTCAAAAGCCTTTGACACAGTCTCCCACAACATATTACTTTAGCAACTACCAGCAATGGGTTGCTCACCAACCTCCAAGCAATAGTTTAACAGCTATTTATCCAACAGGCAACAGTGTGTAAAATGACAAAACTGTCTATCTCAATACCTGACAAATAAAACCAGAGTGCCACAAGGTTTCATTCTAGGGCATCTCTTTTTCAGCATATTCATTAATAATGTACACACAGCCAGCCATCATAACACATTAATCCAGGACACAGATGATTACACTATTGTCTCCTCATCTAACAGCATCCCAGACCTTTTACTAAAAGAGCACATTTTCTAATATTGAATCATGGCTAAACAAGGCATAACTACTCCTTATCCCCAACAAAACCAAACTTCTACTTTTTTCTCCAAAAGACAATACATCTGAATTCAAAATATACATCCATAATAAAACAGAGATTGAATTAGTAACAACTGCAAAACTATTAGGAATTACCATAACAAACTCACATTTAACCAACACATTCTAAAGGCCATAAAAAAAAAAAAACTTATTTCAAACTAGGAACACTTTATTGACATAATTTTTTTGGACCCAAACACTAAAAATGTACTGGCAAATACCTACCTGATCCCATCTCTAGTCTATGGTGGTCCCATTTTACTAATCTACACACCTCTCTTATAACAGAACTTCAGTCTTGCTATCATAAAAATGCTAAATTTGCAACTAGCGCATCTTAACGCACCCACCATTGCATTCCGCTCAAAGAGCTCAACTGGCTGGAATTCCCTCACTACCTGGACCATGTACAACTATCAGTTGCGCACAGATTAATACACAAATCTGACAGCTGTCCAGCCTTAAAATCCAATTTGTACTCTTACATTCCCACTAGAAACCTCCAATCCAGCAATAAACAACTAGTAGACACATACAAGCCCAACAAAAGGGCAGGTGAGTGTCTTTATTCTTATGCCATAGCTAACTATGGAACAACCTACCAAATAACATCACCAGTATAGACAACCATAGAACGTTTAAACTTACTCTAAAAAACTGCCTCTATAATTCCTGGACCTTCAAATGCTCAAACTAATATCTGTTCTTTCCACCATCCCACATCTTCTCTCTCTCTCCTCATATTTTCAACATACCCTCCTGCATCCTACCATCTCCATCAAACTAGTTTGATCTGTCTCTTTCTACCTTTCATCCTACTAACTCTAAAAAGATGTTACTGTGTCTTTTAAAGACTGTTACTTACATTATATATATTTACACATATTGTAAAAGTATATATGCATTTTCCTCTGTTTTCATAATGTTTGCTTGATAACTCTTTAATGTTGCTTGAACTTTGCTTGACATATTAATTGTAATGAAATATTTATTGCTTTTGCATTAAACTTATTATTGGAGCTTTTCTCCCTGGGCCTCTGCTGAAAATGGGTTTTTGACCCAGCTGGACTTTCCTGTTACCAATGTCAATAAATAAATATATATATATATATATATATATATATATATATATATATATATATATATATATATATAGATAGTAAACGGCAACTTATTAAAAGTTGAAAATCAGCCAATCATATATGTCAGTATTTGCTTTGTACAAGACTGTAGTACAGTGCAGACTGAGGAATTTGCCCTTTCCCCACTGTACTGAGATTTCAGAATTGATATATATCTATGTATATATCTATGTGTGTGTGTATATATATATATATATATATATCTATATATATATAGGTTTACTGTCATTTCAGTGATTGCACTTTGGGTGAATTATCATTTTTTCTATGAACAAGAGAAATGAAAACAAAAACAGCGACCAACAAAAAAGTCTAACGTGGAAGTGGAGAATGATCGAATTCGACACAATTCGAATATTCATCACATTTCCACAACTGCTATTACTGCGCAACACACAGTAAAAAATGTTTTTGCAGGGGGGAAAGCCCCCTGCACCCTCCATGTGTGGGGCCCCCTGCTACTTATGTATACAAACTCAGAGATCATATTACAGTGAGGGAAAGGGTACATTTCCCGATTCCCACTATAGTGGAGTCTGCATGAAAATGTAGAAATGCACAACAGCGAATGCTGTAGTGCATTCATTGTTGTGCATTTCTACATTTATTTATTCGTTCTTTCGAAACTATCATAGTAAACCTATATAGGAGTGTTTGGGGTGCAGTCAGGCTGGTGCCTCTGCGAAAAACAAGATGTATTACATTCTTTATTTTTTTTTTCCATCGGCTGCTAATCAGCAAGTTGTGCTCAAACAGTTGCTGTTCAATGCCTTTAAGTTTCAACCAGATGTCTGAGAAGCATACACAGACACACACACACACACACACACACACACACACACACACACACACACACACACACACACACACACACAGTGCTTTGTATTTTGGCAGTGCAATGACTGCTTGGTACATAGACAAGGGGGTGCTATTGTTTTGTTTTTGGGGTGAAGCAGCCCGTCATTGCTTGTAGTTTGACAGTGCAATGACTGCTTGGTACATAGACAAGGAGGTGCTATTGTTTTGTTTTCGGGGTGAAGCAGCCCATCATTGCACACAAAAACACAGCCTGTTTTTTTTCTGTGTGTGTGTGTGTGTGTATGTGTGTGCGTGTATCTGCATGTGTGCGTGTGAGTGTGTGTGTGTGTGTGTGTGTGTGTGTGTGTGTGTGTGTGTGTGTGTGTGTGTGTGTGTGTGTTTGAGTTTGTATGAGTGTATGTGTATGAGTATGTGTTTGTGTGTGTTTGTGCACAAGTCTCTGAGATTGTAGTCACATTTCACATAATATACCCCTTATTGGATGTGCAACATGACACAGGCAGTTGAACACTGGATTCAGTGTTGTGCTATATAGCATTTGATTGAGCTGCAAGTGCATCCACTAGTATTACCATCTATTTTTGTGTAGAATCCTGATTGCAGTAGAACACACTGTTTTGTGCAAAGACATAGCACTATATGCCTTATTGACTCAGGTTATATAACTGTGGATGCTAGTTCAGTAGTACTTTTGTTGACAGCTGCCACTCTGCACACATGGCCAGTGGTGTCTGCCTATGGAGAAAGGTTGTTCTCATGAGTCAGTACTCCTTTCCCCCTCATTGGAAGGAAGCTGGTGTCATGAATGTGCAGGTATGCAGCTGTAGCCACGTAAATACGTGCCATACCTGTGCACTTAATTTTGTGATTCTCATGATGTTGTATCACAAAAGATTGTGCAGGTGTCTGTTTGCATACATACTCCATGACTGAACTATTCCAGGTACTCTGTACTTTGCTGCAGTACATCTATGGATATAGGGGCTGTTGTTACTCCCGTACTTTTATGGATATAAGGACTTGTGCCATGCCATGCATACATAGTTCTACTGAGGTCATCTGGCAAGACAACAAAATTGGTACACAGTGTTTTTTTTTTGCTGGCAGTGTTTGGGTTGATATAAGTATTTGCAAGTGCCAGTACAGAATAAATGTGACTTTATGACTTGGTGATCAAATATGGGAATTTGGGGAAAAATGACAAATTCACAAATGTTTAATTGCTGCAGAAGCCTAGAGATTGATCACCTAGCTATGTTAGCTATGGAATTTCTTCACAATATAGGAAACTTCAAAAAAGAAAGGATAGAAATAAAGAAGCATTCTGAAATATTGCAGCTAGAGTGCAGCACCTAGACAGCAAAGTAGTGAAAGAAAATGGAAAAGATCACCAAGTAGAATTCTAGGTACTAAAAATTTAGATAAAAGATCTTGAAAGCCAACAAAGATGTGAAATATGTACTTACTAGGGCTTTTCGAAAATATTGAATGAAAAAATGTAATAAAATACCTTTTGTTATAATTACAAAAAGTATTTGAGATGATATTGGACTTTCCACTTCAAGGGCAGCATGCATATTATTATCTTACACCATTTAAGCAATGAGCTCCCAAACCTTTCCAAATGATTTTCAAACATCCTTAGTTTAGAGTTAATTAAATTCCTGCTGTGAGCTGTGCAAGAATGAAGACCATAAAGGATGGAAAAGCACGATTTGATGATGTATGCAAACTTTGATATAAATACACTGAAAAGTGCTGAAGTGGGAAAAATCTGTTTCAGTAGCAGTGCGGCCAGATAAATGAGATATCCAGTAGAGCAATATGCTAAATTGGAAAGTTAGTTTAATGTCTTTGCTACTCTAGAGGTAGACTTGACTTTCTTGTAGACAAGTCAACTCAAAATGAATATATACAGTGGAAAGGTATCAATATACAGTAAGGAAATAAGCTTTACTCAGCCCTCATTAGACAACTCATTGAATATAGCACCCGATTTGGCATTTAACTGCATGGACATATGCAACAATTAGACCGCCCACAGAAATACCTCAGTAGAAGGACACAGGGCTTAAACAACATGTCCTACATCGACTGACTCAAAGCCGTGTCAATATACTTGGTATCCTACAGACTGCTAAGAGGTAATCTGTGTCTGACATACAAGGCATCCTCTAACCCATTACTGAAGGATTTAGTTCACATCAGCAAGTGAAACGGCATCAGACCTACTCCCTCAAGGAATCTAAACCTTTTCTGCAACATCAACTGAACAGTTTGGAGGGACAGGTATATTTCACAGAGGATACAGCTGCTGTGGAACTGACTCCTCATTCGCATAAAACAAAGTTCATCCCTGTCCATTTTCAACTGCAACTTAGATACATGGATGGGAAACAGAAAACTTAGAACTGCTCCCTGTACTACCAATGGACAGAGACAGCTCCTAAGTGCATTATCCCATGCATTGGCCCTCTCAAATTATCTGTGGTATGATCCCAATTATTCTCATTATAGGTAGAATATAATTATCGACCGTGGGATGGGTAAAGCCAGTCTATAGCCAAATGGGATAGGTTATTTCAAGCACAAAAAGGAAACTGGCTAGGCTTAAAGTGGCCTGCAAGGGCAGTTAGCCTAGTACTGACCTAATAATTTATAACCCTGTAAAAAATGACACTGGCATAAAAGAGAAGACAGAAAAGGAAGTTGTCTGGAAAACTTGCTGCTGTGAGCTTTACTTCAGTAGCTGAATATTTTATAAGGTGAAATGGAGTGGCTGAGAGCAATCAATCATCTCCTGAGCATTGTGACTGCCACTACAAAACAACAGCAAGGAAATTGTTTTGCTACTATATTCAGATGGCAAGTAGACTTGACAGTTGAAGATGAGAAGTTATGGAATGAGTCATGACAACTAAAACTGTGCCAGAAATTCAATCAGATAAGAAGGTGCAATATTTGGAATTCAAAACTACCCGGACACTAAGAGCAAAAATATTCCAAATGACAAGGAAAAAAGCATATTTTTCCCAGCAAAAGTAAATAAATGTGTATGCATAAATGACTAAGAGGAGAGAGGAGGTTCACCTTGGTGCAACCTTGTTGGAGATTTAATGTTTGCAGATGTTTGACCTGGGTCAGCAACACTTTCATTCATCATTCAGAGCACATTGCATTTACCCCCAGCAGCACAGAAAGACTTTCTTTCTTTAATTATAGATTGTTAACAAGATTTGAAATTTATTCTGCCGTATATATTCTGTTTATTTTCAAGTGTTATTAGTTTTGCTACATTACTGTTTGTTACATTTAATGAAAGAGGCCAGAATTTACTTCAGAAGAAGCATGTTATTGGGCAGTTTTGCAATCATGCAAAGAAAATATTGTGATGTTGCAAGAAGTTAAATTTCTCATTATCACACTAGGTGTATTGCTAGCTATTGAAAGGGTTATATAATCAAAAGATTAATTAGCTTCATCTTTATATAGAGGGGATCTATTAAAGACATTACTTCAAACAGACAATGAGGTATATGGAAGGTAGGTCAGTTTTAGATAAATTCATACACTCACATGGCACTTGAGTAATTTGAACCCTGTACTGTCCATGCAGAAATAAAACGTGTTTTTTTTTCACAGCCTTATTCAAATCATTATCCAGGTTTAATGGGGATGCATCATGTGCTCTAAAAGGAGATGGTTTATAATGTAATGAACAATCAAGGTGTAGACAGGATGCAGCCAAATTCTGAGACCCAAGTTAGATTGCAGCAGGTGTTAAGGAAATTTGTAATACAATGGGGACTCAGGGACATATTGAAAGTGACCTATACATAAACTACTTTATTAGCCTGATGAAGAGGAAGTATAGTTTTATGTCTTCAGCCAGTATAGGCAGCCACTTAGATATGTTCTGACAAGCAAAAAAGTGCTAACCATTACGCAAAACATATCTACTAGACTATATAGATTGTCAAACCATGCACTATATTTCTGCAAATTGCACTCACTATAATGGAAAACATAAGTTAGACATGAGGGGCAGACCCTTTGATATTTGAAGAGAAGGAGAGAAAATAGGATTGCCTGTGACTAGATATTTCATGAGATGCTGCCCATTAGGGGAAAGTACTGCCTTTATCATAATGAATTGTAGAGATTACTTAAATGAATTATGCAAAACATCTAGCTAGTATCTTAAAAAGAAAAACTACTTCAAAACAGTTATGCATCAGTCATCAGATTGTTATTAAAACATAGTTAAAAGAGGAGCAGTTGTAGTGTATAAGACTGAATATATATAGCATATCAATTTCAAGTTACTGAATGAGTATAAGTGCATTTAAGAGCAGAACTGATTGAATTAATTATGTATGTTAAAGCTTCCATCTTTAATATGCACATGAATGATTACACTTCCGTAACTATTGTAACATTATTTCATGAACTAAGTAATTCAATAATTTTATGGATTACCAAAACACAAAAAGACCCTCAAAATCCATTCATGAGTCCTAGAATCTGTTTGAGATGCTGGCTGACTGAAGCTATACAAGCACTGTATCTGGTATGTATACTAAAACAGTATTTTGACTATGTAGAGAGTAATGTGAGAGACACTGATGATTCTTTATGTTGTTGTTGTTTGTCTTTTGGCTTTTCCCGGTAAGGGGTTGCCACAGCAAAACTCCAGTCCACTAATGATTGGTAGTAGATTTGTACGACACATCGAGTGCCAGCTTGATGCTCAACCTTCAACGAAGGCACACCCATTTATGCACGCATGTCTTTCGAATGCTACCCAACCGCGGGGAGAACATGCAGACTCCACACAGAAGGCACCCCCAAGCCCAGCAGAGAATCGAACTGGAGAACCTCTTGCTGTGAGGTAACAATGCTACCACCGTACCACCGTGGCATACACTGATGATTTTTTATTGATACCAAATAAATGTTTCATAGATGATGATGTAGTGGAATTAATATTTGTTACATTAGGTGTGGTTTTGTTGTTTACAGTCATTTATAATCAATATGGAATACGGGCTGTCAGAGCACATTTATTTAAATATATTAATTTTGATCAGCACTAAGTTACAATTTATGAGCTTGCCCTGTAGGTACTGTAAAATGATGTTTTTATTTTTCGGAGATTATCTACCACCAAATATCAAACACTGCCATGGGTGCCCTTGTGGAAAGTACATTGGCAAACATTGTGGTTTTTATTTAGTAACATTATTATTTATTTATTTATTTCCAGTTTGATGACTGGGGATGTCCACTGGGCTCAGGGAGCCCATTTTCAGTGGAGGCCCGGGGAGAAAAGCTCCATGTTACAAAGTTTAGATACAGATACAATATAGAAAAGAAGAACAATTTACAATTATGTTTCATGCTAGAGAGCAGGTGTAATTTTACCTTTAAATACAGACACAATATTATTAATGAACAATTTACAGTTACATTTCATGTTTGAGAGCAGGTGTAAATTCTTAGGTACATGGTACAAATTTGATATTTACAGTATGTACATATGTGTGGTAGCCTATAGATCATAGCTAGCGAGGCTAGTAATCATAGCTGGAGAGGGGTTTAGAGGTGGAGAGAGAATTATAGGACTAGGTGGGGAGAATGCGGTTGCATTTCCTGTTAGAGTAAAGTTAGGAATGTAACTGAGATTTAAGGTTTTCAAAGTTTGCACAGGTCCATAGAGAGGAAGGAAGATAATTCCTTTTCTTTGCTAGGAAAAGGATAGCAGGAGTTAACCAGCAAGGTTATTGGGTTTTCGAACACAGATTAGGTTTTGGTGAGTAGATCTGAGAGTTCTCTGAGTGGTGTAAGGGAGAAGGATGTTGCATAGAGCAGGGCACTTAGAGGGTTGAAAGATTAGTTTGTGGCCTGTGGTAACCTGAAGATAGTCTAGATGGTTGGAGAGTTCAAGCCAGTGTAACAAATTAAGTGATGGGAGGAGTATTTGGCTTTGGTGACAAATTTAGAAATCTTATTATAACAGACTTCCAATTTTGAAGTGAGTGTGGCAGATATGTTAGTTAATAGGGGAGTGCCATACATTAGTGAGGGGAGTAGATAGGTAGTGGCAAGCGTTTGTCTGGTGGAAAGAGAGAGAAATTGGATGTTCCGGTATAGCATACCAAGTTTTATATGGGTTTTCTTAATGTTTTGTTGGATGTGAGTGTCAAATTTCAGGTGTTCATCAATAGTGATACCAAGTAGTTTGGCAAAGGGAACAACCTCTATAGTGGAGTTGTTTTGACTAATGATTTGGAATAAGTTTGTATCAAGAGGGGAAGCTTTTGAGGGAGAAAATAATAGTATTTTGGATTTATTGGCATTTAGTGAGAGGTGATTCTGAAGAATCCAATTTTCATTGGTGGAGAAAGTAGCTTGGGTCAGTGTCTGAAGCTGTGGTAGGTTGGTGGCACTGCAGATTAATGTGTAATCATCTGCATATTGTACAATTTTGGTATCGGGTATGGCTTTGTGGAAATTGTTAATAAAGATGTTAAACAGCATTGGACCAAGTATGGATCCCTGGGGAACCCCAATGGGGGTGGGAAGGAAGGTTGAGGTGCCTGTCCCCCATTTTACAGCTTGATATCTATTGGAGAGGTAGCTAGAGAACCAGGATAAGGTATACTGGGAGAGATTAAGGCTGGGGAGATGGTTTAGGAGATGGGTGCGGGAGATGTTATCAAATGCCTCGGACAGATCTAGAGGAACAGTAGAAACTATTTTTCCAGAGTCCCGGGCAAGATTTATTGTCTCTAGGAAGGAGAGAAGTGATGGAGTTAGTAATTTGTGTATAGTTAAAGAGATTGGTGGATATTGTGGGATTGGGGTTATTGATTTTATTCCAATCAATGTTTACATCTCCAAGTGTATAGGTCTCCTGCTTAATATTGGTCGAAGTCCAGATGAGTATGTCCTCCAAAGTAGTGGTGTTGTTATTAGGGGGATATAGAGAGCAATGATACAAATGCTTTTGTGGTTATTTACTTTTAGCAGGCCTGTTACTAGCTCTGCATTATTGAATGTGGGGATAGGATTAGGGTATGGAGTGATGGATAGTAGGTTAGAGTAGATTAAGGCTACCCCACCACATTTTCTGTTTGGGCATCGTGTCTGAGGGATAGGAATCCAGGAGGAAGGATTTCAGAGTCACTAATGTGAGGTTTTAGCCATGTTTCTGAAATGGCTACAATGTCGGGTTGGTTGTAGTTCAACCAGGCATGGAATTGGGTTACTTTATTTTTTAAACTTTGTGCATTAATGGTGAAGAATTTGAGGTATTTATGGTTAGCTTTATAGTTTGAGGTGGGGAGATTAGCAGTACAGGTAGTGTTTGGTCCAGGATTTGGATGTATGTCTCCAGCTAAGCAGAGGTAGTTGAGGAAGGGTAGTAGTATTTTTGATTTGGTGTTTAGTAGTTGTGGGACGTAAAGTATTAGCTTAGGAGTGTAGAACTTAGTTGAGGAGGGAAATAATTTTATTTTGAAGTAGTGGAGTGGGTTTGGTTGAGCTAGTGAAGTGGATATGTTGTGAAAGTGTGTTTCCGAGTGATAAAAAGGAGGTTGGGAGTGGGGGATAGGATAAGAAGGGTGGGTGGAGTAGGTGGTGGGAATAGGAGGTAGTGAGATATAAAGGGAGTAAGACTAAAATGCAGATAGTTGGGGTGGGAATGATTTGAGGTAGGAGACCAGGCATGGTGGATAAGTGTAAAGATATAGTAGTGGGAGATGAATTAGGAAGTTAGGTGGGAGAGGAGGAGTGACTGAGATAGACAGGAGGAGGAAAAGGGGGGGTGGGTCTGTAGAGGAGTTGATTGGTTGCTAGAGAGAAAAGGGGGGGTGAGGCTGTGGAGGAGGTGACTGGTTAATAGAGAGAGGGAAGGGTTTAGGGTTCCAATAAAGGTAGGAGTACTGGGTGTGGGTGGGAATTGGGGGTAGGGTAGGGGAGAAGAGTGATCCCATAGGGCAAACTTCTGAGAAGAACTAAAGAGAATGTAGCTGGCTGAAACCAATCAGCTAGCTGAAGCAGAAAAGTGTGCTTTGTGAATGAAGTACAGGGACAGCAGAGGAAAACGAGGCTGAGGGGAGTAAGGTGATGAAATACAGCTCAAGTCAAAGCAGGCCAGTGGGGCAAGTATGAATGGGAGTAGGGGATAGCTTGAGAGAGAAGGAAAACAGATTTACAAGATCTTAATCAGTAAGTGGGAGAGCAGTGCCACCTAGTGGTAAAATATATATGAGGTAGCATAGGAAGTAAGGGAGTTAAGACCGCTGTAGGCTGCTTGGCAAGCACAGGGTAAAGCACAGGCACCATGTTGGTGAGCACTAGTAAAAGACTGCAGTACATACACTTTATATTTTATCCTGATGGGGTTATAGTTTGGAAGTTCCTTAGAAGGTTGTGTAGTGCCCCATAATGGAAGTCCTTTAGGGGTTATTTCCTGGACCATAGTGGGAAGGGTTAATTACATGTGCAGCTATAGGGAGAAGAGCAGAACAAAACAGGTAAACAAGTAAAAGAACTTACAGAGCAAGCTGAGGGAACGCAGTTAAGGAGTCAGCAGCAAGGAAGAAAACAGTTTAAAAATGGGGCCTGGAGTCCCAGTAGGTAATATCACCTCCTGCAGAGGTCTAATTGGTGGGATGGGGGTTATGAGAGTTTACAGCACTCTATGTAGATGTGGCTAGAGCCAAGCCCAGAGTCAAGCACAATCAATAAAAACTCTTAACAGAATAAGGCTATGTACTGTTCATAGTAAGAATAAGAGCTTTTGTTGTCCAGTACTATCAGGTAAGAAATAACTTAAAACAGGCTAGGTAAGAAATATCTTAACACAGGCTGGAGTCCAGCATGTAATAGACATAAGTTTGTTGAAACTAACAGGCAGTCTATTAAGAAATGGGAGAAATGGGGGGGGGGGGGTCCTTGATGCCAAGCTACTTTACAGCATACCAACATGATATTATATATACAACTAATAATTATCAACCCTACTGTATGCATCACCTGTTCTCACCAACCTTAGAAAATCTGACATTGCTTGAAACATGTTATAATAAAATTGCTAGATTTGCAACCAATTCAAACTCCAGGTCTCATCACTGTAGAGCCCTCAGGCAGCTCAACTGGCTTGAGTTTCTCCAACTCCTACTTTACACCCAACTAACCATGTCCCACAAATTACTCCATCAGAAAGAAAAGACACCTACCCTGCAAAATCTACTACAACCATACCCCAATACCAGAACTTTATGATCCAACAGTAAATCTCTGTCTCCACTGCCAATAATCAGGCTGACGAATCCTTCTTCTTTAACTGTATAGCTAAAATCTGGACTACATTACCTCCCAGTATAATATCCACAACAACTTCATCTCAATTTACACCTTTACTAAAAACTCACCTATCCAAAAACTGGATATGTGCATGTATGGTTCCTGACTAACCTACTCATTCCTAATGATGATACTATAATGGATTCAATCTTACTAACTGTGCATATAAACACAAATGATATCCAGTACTATGTTTAATGGAGCTATGTGTCTCACATTGTATATTTAACTGGGTTCTACTGTGTTTGCTATATTTTAATTGTACTTGTGTTGTGTTAGCTTACTTTTATGTGGAGCTTTTCTCTCTGAGCCTCCGCTGAAAAAGGACTTGTATCCAGTCGGACTTTCCCAGTTAACAAATGTAAAATAAATAAAAAATTCAAAAAGCATTGTATTTTAAATGGCTTAAGGACAATATATTTATGTTATGAGAGTATCCAAGATGACATGCTTCATAAATTCATACTAAAATAACACTGACTTTCTTAGATTTAAGCTAATTCCCTCCAGTGAAAACAAATTTTGTATATAGAACTCTTCAAGCTGTAGACAGAACTATAAAGCCTAGTGTGTTTCGGAAGAAAAGTAGAAGGCCACCTATTTACATTGATCCAGTATGAATTCTAGCTATATGTTTTATATTTCACTTCCAAACTGGGCGAGTAGTTGCATCATTTCACTTTAGAACCATTTGTATGGGCCTATTAACGCTAGGTGCATTCATGCAGGAATAACTTCATGACAGTTGTTTTGCAATTAATTCATTTATTAAACATAACTTTGTACTGCACACAGTTGTAAGTGTAAAAAGCATGTGGTTCAGCTGGTTTAAGTCCATCTCATGTATTTCTGATGGCTCCATATATAAGGGTACATTTGTCTTCAAATGGACATTTCTCTTGAGTGCACTCTTACACATTCAAACTAAGTCTTTTCCTAGATAGATGCCATACTTTAACAGATCCCCATGGCATTAATGCATGATTTTTAACATATATCACTATATTTCCTCCTTAGAAATTATAGTTTTGGTTTTCACCCCACTTAGGTTTTCACTTGTAGATTTATACACGCCTTCATTCATTTTATAATTTGTTATTAACTCACAAACCTGTTAAAAAATTTGATACAAAAGCAAACTTTGTTAAAAGTGGTTTAGTTTATATTTATTAATATTTATTCTGATAGATGTCTAGTGATCTTTTTGTTAGTTAGCTAATCATTTTGTTAGTTAGTTAGTTAGTTAGTTAGTTAGTTAGTTGTTAGTTAGTTAGTTAGTTAGTTGCTTAATTAATATAGTTTGGATTACTGGATTAGCCTATATAAAGTGTTACAAAGCTGGTCTTATACTGTAATTAGATTTTTAGTTTCAATTTTAGGTAACACAGTCTCTGATTGCACTATGGTGTTAAGGGGGAAGGGAGAATTGGTTAAAGGAATGACTTTAATGGTTTTATTGCTCTTAGCAGAACGGCCCTCTGTAACCACTGCCTTGCTCCAAATAACCTGATTATATATAAATAAGGAATGTTTCTGATGCTTTTCATCATACTCATCTGGGATCACTTGTTTGTGAGTTTCAATATAGGAGGTTCCATTTAACTCAGCTGTGGACTACCTACTGTTTTCTATTTTATTATTTTGTAGCACATATTTTCCATTCCAATTTTTATTAGTGAACTAGGTGGTTAACATAATTCAGGAAATGAACATCAAATCCTCCACACTGTGAAATGTCTTCTTGTTTTTTTTTTCTAACTATATGTTTTCTAACACGTATGAAACAATGTTAAGGATCTCTGGAAGAAAAACAAATAGTTGACATCTACAAGTGGAGGAGACATTAACAAGTAGACTTGAAATGAAGGGTTATAGTGCATACGTGACTGACCACATGAAGGATCGAGTACAAGAAAAATATGTACTGAAGGTGGACTGGCTTGTCTAGTAGTTAATGAAGGGGATAATGTGTAGAGAATATTCAGTGGAAAATAGAAAAGCAGAGAATTATATTTTCCTGTGACACACAACAATTGTAATGAATAAATCTGTGAAATGTATAGAAATCATTGAGCTATGCTACATTCGTAAGTGTTGGGTAGTATTATACCAAATGTACCAATAAAAGCTATTAATTTGAAACAAATGTTACTATTCGTGGGACCAAGGCCTAATATTAAACCAGATAGTTATCACCATATATATTATAAATATATCAGATTTTTTAATCTGTAAGTCATGTTAATATGGAACAATTTACTCTTATTGTTTCCATTATGTATAGCATATAGCATATTGTCTATTTAGCCAGATGTAGAAAATGTGTGGTTTTCTATATAAGCAAATGTAACATAAACTGAAGAAATATATTGAATAACATGCTCCAAAGTAATTGTCAGAAAGAATCCAATGCATTGTAAAGGAAACAGCAGCAGGCTTTGATTACGTATTTAAGGTCAATGTGTTTGAGACTGTGAAATGTAATATAAAAGGAAGAAATTGTATTATTTTTACAGAAATGTGAGAATATTTTTGGATCTCGAGATTTAGAGCAGATTTTCTGCCTGATCTAAATGCTGCATATAGTCTAAAACCTTTACTTTGGTTAAGAGCCTTCTAGAGCTGAATGATTCTGCCTCCACTAGGCTTCACTGTATATGTATTAACTGATTATTCTTTTTAAGGCAATGTTCCTTAATTTATTTATTACTTGATAGTTTTGAATGGCTGAAAATGTCATAAAATAATGGTCTTATCTATTTCATCTGACTATAATTACTGGATTAATGTAAACACCTGAAAAAGTACAGATATCACAAATGCTTGTGTAGTTTTTCTATTACCAAACAAACTGCATTAGTTTCTTTGAGCCTTCTTTTTTTTCCCAGTTTTACTGTGTTGTGTATCTGGGCTCATAATTTACATACTTCGAGCAATGTTACAATTTCCTGTCTTATGCAGTAGATACTCAATTAAATTCTTCTGAGAAACTTATTGTTTGATAATTTTCCAACTTAATAATATTTGTAAATAATTAATATGTTTCTGATGCAATTGTATGCAACACTCTGTTGGGCTCCAAAAGGACCCTCTTGTATTAGATTTCTACCCAGTCAAAAAATAAAACAAAGTAAAATATAAATATATATGTATATTTTAATTTGACAAATGTACAATGACAAAGACGGGGAAGTACATTTAATAAAATCTCATCTTGATGAACTCTCCATGATCAGATATTTGATAAAAACATACATAGCCCATTAACCTTCCACTAAAGGTTTGCGTAGAGTGTCACTCATTTTGGTGCAGTCCTTTAAGTAACATTTGAAGATATGGCATTATAATGGAATGTTCATAATATAGGTTCATAGGTTCATAGGTAGGTACTTGGCTATCGGCCCAAGGGCCTAAGTATGCCTAGCCAACAAAGTTCCCTGGCTTATGCCACCCAAGAAAGTTATTTTCCTGTGCCACTGTCGAGCAGTGCGACAGAAGTGATCCCCGGGGTGTATTTCCTATTTCCCATCCACTCATCAATATTTTTCTTGAAGAGTGCTGATGAGGAACTTTGCTTGACATAGATGGGTAGCTTGTACCAGTGTATGGGAAGACTCTTGGACAGGAATCTATCCCTCCAGCATGTCCTGTTTATTGTGGTAACAAGGTTTAGGTCCCTAGACTAGTCCCTAGTATCTCGGAGGTATTGGGATTTCTTTAGGTGCAGCATGTCCAACAGGTCTGGGTTTCACATAGCGTTTTATGTTAGGCAGAGATCACCTCAGAGTAGGTAATATGCTACGGAGTAAAGCTGGAGTTTTTTGAGATGGTCAGTGTAGGGCATCTGTTTGAGGCCAATAATCCTCTTTGAGAGGTACTTCTCTGGCCTGATGTCTTGTGAGGTACATTCCAAAAGGGGTGTTGTACTCTATAATGGGTCTGATGAGTGTCGAGTAGAGGGGAACAATTACCTCTTTTTCCTGGATGAGAACCTTTTTGGGATGAGGTGTGCCACTTAGAAGGACTTCCTGACTATTGTGGCAATGTGATTATCAAAGGAGAGACTACTGTCCACCTGGGTCCCAAGGTCTCTTATCACACATTCGGTGTTAAGTAGTCTGCTGCCTATGTGGTAGTTCATGGGTACAGAGTTTTTACCAAAGGGGATGACAATACACTTTTTGGCATTGAGCTTGAGGCCATGGCTTTGACACCAGGCATCTGTCTCAGTGAGGCCCTTCTGTAGGATGTCCACATCATTTGGGGACTCAGTTATGATTCCTAGTTTGCAGTCATCTGCAAACTTAATTTGCCAGAGGCCTTCTGCGTTAGCCTGTACTTCAGAGAAGTAGATACCAAACAGGAGATGTCCCAGGACTGAACCCTGTGGTACTCCACTTGTCACTGGTTTGAAGTCAGATTTGGAGTCTACAACTTTTACAGTGTGAGTTCTGTCAGTGAGCCAGTTGACAACCCATCTTGTGATGAAGGGATTTATACCTAGTTTAGCTATAATTCCAGAATGGGGGATGGTGTCGGAAGCCTTGGAGAGGTCAAGATGGGCTGTGTGAACCACCTTACCCTTGTCTACAGCTTTGGTGACTGCCTCAAAGAAGTCCATCAGGTTCAGAAGGCATGATCTGCCATTCACAAATCCGAACTGGGTGGGGTCCAGAGTTTGGAGGTTACCAATGTCTTTGTTTATGAGTTCCATGATGATACGTTCCATGGCCTTGCAGACCAGGCTCATCAGGCTAATAGGGCGATAGTTCCTGGAATCAGTGGTGGCTCCCCCTTTGTGGCTTGGGATAACTGTTGCTGTGCAACATTCAATGGGCACAAAGCCTGATGTGAGGCTATGAATGAACATGGTGCTTAGGTGGGGAACTAGTTTGTTCTGAAGTTTGTATAAAACGCAACCTGGGATGTTGTCCGGTCCCATGGATGCTGTGTTTTTGGTTTTAGAGAGTGCAGCTTTTACCTGCGTAGTTATAATAACAGGGACTCTGCATTCTTCCTGTATAGATATGGGCCCTTTAGGGTGTGAGAGGGTGGTAAAGTTAGTGCTGAACCTATCTACCAAGATGTTGGCAATATCAGTTGGTTCTGTAATTTTCATGCCATTGTGCTGTAATTCAGAGCATATCTGGGTGCTGCCATTGAGATTCATGAGATAGCTATAGAATGCTTTGTGGTTGTCCTTAGAATCAGTGATGATTTTGTTTTCATAGCTAGCTTTGGCGGATCTTTTAAGGGATCTCAGCTTCTTACTGAGGCTGACCAGGGAGCTCCTCCACTCATGGGATTTTACTCTCTTTTGCAACAGTTTCTTCCTTTTGTTGTACAGTTTGTTTATGGCAGGGGACCACCAGATTGGCTTCCTTTTTCTGGAGGATAGCGTCTTGGTTCTGTTTGGGATAGCATGATCCATACACTAATGTAAGTGCTTATAGAGTGCATTTGTGTAGGATTCAGCAGTCGTAACTGTATTGTCCATCTGCATGGGTGTCGTGAAGTTCACCACGTCTGTCTTAAGAAGCATGAAATGGCTTTGGAGAAATTTCTTTTTAATGGGGGGTGGGGGGGTGGGATGTGGATATCTAGGGTGATTAGCTTATGGTAGGATCGGACCAATGAGGAGTTGAAGGTCACTCATGTTGGTAATGACTAGGTCTAGGATATTGTTGCCCCTGGTGAGGGTGTGGATAAGTTTATCCAGGGCATTGGAGTTTATGAATTCCAGAAAGCGTTGAGTGAAGGAGTTGGTACAGTTTTCCCAGTTAATGGTGGGGAAGTTGAAATCACCCATTATTAGGGTGTTTGGTTGTACCTTAATATTTTCCAGTGTATCAAGAAAAGAGGAGTGGGAATCCTGGGACTTGGTGGGGGATCTGTAGCAAGCTACAATTTGGATTGCAGTTTTGCCCAGAGTTAGTTGCACTTGGATAACCTCAGATGCATTATGCTGAGCAACTAGCCTGAAGGTGTGGATATCCTTAATGAATATGGACACACCTCCACCTTTGGTGTTCCAGTGCAGGTTACATGGCCGAAAAGTGTGGTATGAGTTATAGCCTGGTAGTGCAGGGGTGCTCTCTAGTGCCTTGAACCAGGTCTCACTCACTGCACAGATATCAGTGTTCTCCATTTTAAGGAGTGGCTCGAGTGAGTGCATTTTGAGATTTAGACTTCTAGCATTGAGTAGCATTGCCTTCAGTTTTTTCTTGCCTGTTCCTGTTATGGTGGTGAATTTGTCATTTGAACCTTGCCTAAAAAAGGCACAATAGGGGCAGCAAGAGCCTTAGCCAGTGTCCGGAATCCCAGGGGTAACAGGTGCAGGCCATCTCTGGCAAAGCATCGTGGTCTGTCAACCATGTCATCCCAGGCAGACAGATACTGGATCCCCTTAGAATAACACCCGACAATCTATAATTGTTGAAGTCAATCATTTTGTCCTTGTACTGCGATATAATTTTGGGTGATGGCAGAATGCTACTCAGGGCTAGTGTCTTACCTGCCTGGGCTACAAGATCAGTGAGTTCTTCCATGTCTCTTTTCATGTAGTCCAGGGAGGTATGTCTTAGGCTGTTCACACCAACATGTACAATGACAGAGTCATATTTGTACTTGTTGTGGAGTGACCTGAGTTTGTGGGTTATGTGGCAGATCCTGGCACCCGACAGGCAGCTAACTGTAACCTTCTCCTTGTTTAGCCAGGTGAGTGGGACATCAGTATGCCTGATTATAGAGTCACCTATGACTAGTGTGTTGGGTACATTGTTTTGCCTTATGGGCTGTGGTTGAGTGGCGCACTGAGTCTGTGAGCTATGTGTCATTTGGATTGTGTTGGGGGGTGGAGTTTGCTTTATTCTGATTTAGAGGTCTCTGTTGCTTGAGCAGATTTTTATTGAGAGCCTCCACGAATGTTTTTGTGTTTCTATGTGTGGATTTTGGTGGTGTAGATTTAGTGGGACTATGTGATGAGTGTGGTGTGGTGCAAGTGTTTACCTTCTCATCTTGACTGTCAAGTTCAGTCTTGGCACTTCCACTTTGGCTAGATAAGTGCATCTCTCCCAGGTTGTAGTGTTGGGTGGTAGGAGGAATGGATTGTCTGTGTACATGAGGCAATTGCTAAATTGCCTCAAGATGTCCAGATTCATCAGATAGACAGGAGAGAACACTGGGAGCTGACCCTTGGACATGCCTGAATAAAAAAATATTTTCCTCTAGATAAGTGAGGAAAGTGAGTACAAGAGCTGTTCTTCTCTAAGCAAGTGAGGAAAGTAAGTACAAAAACTATTTTATACACATATATATATATATATATATATATATATATATATATATATATATATATATATGTGTGTGTGTGTGTGTGTGTGTGTGTGTATATATATATATATATATGTGTATACATATATATGTATGGTTTCACTTCAGTATTTTGAAATACTGAAACATCGAAGCTCTAACGGCCGAGACCAGAACTCCGAAGTTATTTCAAAATACTGAAGCGGCATTAAAAAAAATTAAAACAAAGAAAACTACTGTTTCTGCAGGGGGGCAAGTCTGCACCCCCCTCACTTAAATATACCATCCCTGTGATTGCATGATAGTGGGGACATGGCAAATCTCCCATTCTGCATTTTTGCATATGGCACGGAATGGTAGATTTCCCTTTCCAACATTGTAGCGCGATCTCGGAGTTGGTATATTTAAGTAGGGGGGGTGAGGGATGCAGGGGGGCTTGCCCCCCTGCATAAATGTTGTTTGTAGTGTTTATTTTTTTTTTTATGGAGCACTTCAGTATTTCGGAATACTGAAACTTCAGCGTTATGGTGTCGGCTATTACAGTTTCGGTGTTTCAGTATTTTGAGATGATGAAGTGAAACTATATATATATATATATATATATATATATATATATATATATATATATATATATATCAGCAAAGAACTAGCTGCAGTGGATATGTCAAGCAAGTGAGAAGAGCAGGATCACTGCTTAGCTTTTGTTGAAATAGCTACCACAGCATGGAGCAGGCAAATTAAACAATATCAGACACAACGATTCTAAGGAAATGTATGACAATTAAAAGACTGCCTAATTAAAGCAAATTAATGTGTTTCTTATGATAAACCAAATAGTAGGTATAACAACCAGCTTTGCGAACCTTTACAGCCCATTGCATCACTCTGTGATAATGTATAGAACTTTGTAAATAGATACAGAGTTCACTGTTTACCCTGAGCATGTTGTCATATTGTGTGGTATCATATGTATCTTTGTAAATATGTGTTTGTCATTGAGTAGTAGACTGGTATATGCACAATTTCCCATAACTAAATTTGCATATCGATTATTGTTTAGCATGCTGTCTATAGCAAATTAACTATACACTATTTATATCATCTCTGTTTGACTATAGCTTATAAGAGTAACCTCTCCAAATTTCTATGTTCCCACAATACTCTTTTGTATGGTATCTGCTTTAGTTAACATATACTTCTTATCACTGCATTAAGATCAGTTTTACGTTTTTATCCTTTGTATTACCATAATAATTTTACTTTGTACTTTGTGATGCAGCCAGGTCTCACCTGAAAAGTGCCATTGGAACAATGCACTTGCCCATTTAGCAAATGGTAAATAAATAAAGAAACCACTAGGAGGCAAATTAGAAACATCTGCAAGTGGGGAGTATTGAAGTCTGTTTTTCTTATTGATAACAGAGAAGTATGAAAACACAATCCTTATGTGGGAATTTGTTCTGAAAAACAAAACTTGTGTCAGTTTTAAGGGTTAATTGGAGAGGCCACCACTGCTGCTAAGGCTGAAAGCTGTAACTACTGACCCCTGCAACATGGAAAAACTACTGCAGAGAGTAGTATAGGAAGATTTGCAACTCCAAACACTGTCAACACCTGAATTAATTTGTTTTAAATATTTTGGGCTTTGTGTCAATTACTGCAGTTGGTAACAACAATGCAATGGATGTGAAGTCTGCCAATGCAATCCAACAAATTCTTCCTGAAATGTGAACATATTGGATGAAATGTGTTTAATTATAAATTCATTTTGAACCTGTTTTATGAGTTCTCTTAGAAGTGTGTTAAGTATACTTTGGTTGAAATAAAAGAAGTCAAGGACTGGCAAATTCAAGAACCACAATTGCATTAGTGAAATCACAATATGTTTGCTAAGATAATAGAACTGGTAAAACTGAGTTGATATGCATGCATGGATAAAAAAAGGAAATACTCCATAATATGAATAGAAATGCAGAGTGTCTTAGGTAAAGTTTTCTACCCAATAGCTCTTGAGCCTAAATTAACCCATGATGTGGTAAGTTGATAAAACCTTTCCCATTTCAAAAAAGCTATGGAAGGTATGAAGGGATAGGCCCAACCTGATGTGTTGGCAGAAATGCATAGCTACAGTAAAAAAAATGGTTTTATTGCTAAAAGACAGAAAGGGAGCTAAAAATTGTGTCTTGTTGGAATGACTTGATAAATATAATAGGGAGTCTTCTCAAAAAAAATCCTCTTGTTAAAATAATGTGGGGCAATATTATAGAAACTAATAGAGAAGGCGAGGCATACCAACTTACTCCAGTTGTTAAAGTAATGAGAAGTCAGTTTGAAACTTAACAGGGACGGACATTGTGGATGAGGAAAAAGACAGTTTTGAAGTATAACGATATATATAAGTATAAGGAAAAAAAGGAACTTGAACAGAGTTTGTCTCTTCATGCAGTACCAATAATAAGAGCTAGTCAAAACAAAAATAAGAATCTGAGGGTAAATAAAATAAGAAAACACTGAGGGAGAGAAATGCCACCAACAATCCTTGTGGAAGAAAATTACTTTCATGCTTTGCAACTTACAGGGATAAAAATAGATGAAGTGATAAAGTCTGTATTTGTATTCATAGGTGATGTGTCCACAACCATTGCTTCAGATCAGAATAATGATGCCCATTCCAGACTAATCACCCCATCCCCTTTTGCTCTCCTCTTCTGCTCTCTGCTCTCCTCCCTACTTGGTTGTATTAATCCACAACCATCTTAGAGCTTAATTAAGTATCGACATAATTGCTCTCTTGCCTCAATTAAGACCTCTTAACCCATCAGCTATTTTTACTGTGATTTGTTTAGCCTACTAGTACTGTGTTACTTTTAGCTGTTCTATTGTTTGATTATTACTATAATATGTACTAAATGTAAATCATCAACAAATTATAATTGTAATGTTATTTACTCATATTTTTTTCTGTGGAGCTTTTCTCCCCGGGCCTCCGCTGAAAAAGGACCTGTGTACAGTCGGATTATCCAGGTAAATAAATAAATAAATATAAATGATGAAACCATTGGTGGCATTGCAAACTTACAGATAGTCTGGCTAAGCTTTAAGAATGCTGAGTGAAAAGATAGTACACTGAGATATAGAGGCACTAAAAAGAAATTTAATTAGGTAGCAAGGGGTCAGAACAGCCTATCTAAATATAACTACTTTGAAGAAAGAAGTAACCTTCTGTCCAAGTTAACAAAAAACAGATGACAGCTAGTCAGTTATTAGTTCCAACACCTTTTAAGTCCCTAATAACATGTCTTGTAATGAAATGTGATCATTTAGGGATGGCTAAGACAACAGCTAGGGTTTTAGCCAGATCATTTTGGCCTATTATTATGGAGGACATAGTTAATTTTTGTGCTGCCTGCCCAGGGTGTCAGAAGACAAGTCGGGATTTAGCAAGCTTTCCTTACTTTTACTCACTGTGGAAATCAGTTTTGAATGCATAGCAGTGGACATTGAAGGGCATCATGTGTAGCTGTATAAGGGCCATCAGTAGCGTAACTAGTCAATGCCAAACCATAACAAAATAACCAGCACTGCTCCTTCTAGGGTGGGAATTCCCTGAGTACTTACTGAGCAGGGGAACCCATTCATGTTTTGAGTAATGCATGACCCTGACAATTTTTAAAGTGATATAATTAATAAATTCTGTGCATTGCCATCAAACAGATGGGTTAGTTGAGTATTTTAATAAACCAATAAAATCCATGTTAAAAAAGGCTATAGAAGTGGATGGGGAAAGTTTGACCAACTGTTTTCTTATCTTTTTTTTTTTTTTGCATTCGAAACATCTTCCAAGACTCTTCTGGATTCAAACCATTTACACATCCCTGATGCTTGCTAGACATAGACAAATAAATGTGAGAGGAAGAGATATGAAAGGACCTGCAGAACAGGTTAATAACTATAATGACTATTGTAAGAAAGAACACATAGACTATATAGGTGCCAGAACAGATAGCATATAAAAAATACTCATCCTAAGGAATTGAAATTATCACATAAACTTCTATTATTAGTACCCACTCCTGGAAACAGATTCCTTCCAATATGGCAAGAACCTTTTGCTATCACAGAAAAAGTAAGTGAAGTGAATCAGAAAAAGAAAACAAACATGGCGAAGGATACTAAACTGTTTTACCACATAAATGTTCTGAAACACTGAAGTGAAGTGAAACTGAAATTTATGTAGTAAGCATGTTTGCAGGGAGGGGTAAGACCTCTATAACATGTCTTGAAGTTAAAGTAGGGGATATGTAAACTAGTGCCTTTAGTATGACCCAGGCAGCCCAAGTTCAGTTAGCATCTGAGGCACCTGACAGATCTGGAAGGGTGAGTGAGGAATAAGAGAAGTATCGACTCATCTCTTTCAAGTAGTACGGAACGGATGCATAAATGGGAGCACAAGTATGATTCCCCACTGGTCACCAAGGGAGCCACCTGTGGTGTTTTGCTGTGGGTAGGCAGGGATTTTCCTGATGGCTTACACTCTTTGCAGAGTAAAGAGGTGACCTACCATCGACACTCATTGCACACCTCAATTACAGAAGGAACAAACTGCACTTCCAAGGAGAGTAATTGTAGGCTGTTCCTTTGGATCTACTTAGGATCCCTGGGCAGGTGTGAATGAGTCCTAGAGCTGTTACCTAACTAATGGATGCTGGGCTCTCAACCTAGACCAAGTAAATGGGCCAATTATTTGAAGGTAGAGGAGCTATTAGGGTGGCTCAGCAGAGAATTAAAAAAATCAGGATATGTTATCAATGTCTCAAATACATGAAGCTGAAAAACATGCAGTCAGGAATAAGGACATATTCTCAGAGTTGCCTAGTACAACCAATTCAATTCTGCACAATATAGAAAACATAATTGTAGAAAACGTACATCTAAAACCATACTAGATGGCAGAGTACCAACATCAAGCAGTTACAGAACAGAAAATGCATATATTTTGAGTCATAAGGAATGGCCAATTTATTAGAAGTTCCACAGTACTGGTTCCCAAACTTGATGGCTGTATAAGCTTTTGCAGTCACAATACAAACTTGAGTAGCATCTGCAAGTTTGATTCTTTCCTCATGCCCTGAGTAGAAGTACTGATTGAAAAATTGCCCAAGGCAAGGATTCTGAGTATTGTAGATTTTAACAAAATTGCACTGGCGCCAGAAGTTAAATAAAAGAAATGCTATTCTTTTTTTTTTTCTGATGGGTTCCTGCACTACAGAGTCCTGCCTTTTGGTTTCCACAGTGTACCTGCATGCTACTAGAATGTGATGAAAAATCTTACTGCTAGATACTTCACAGCCTACATGCAGAATATTGTGATATTCTTGAATGAAGTAAAAAAGTCACTTCACAAAAAGCCAAGGCATTTTGACTTTTTTATGCTAAGACAGGACAGCTAAATACAAACCATGTATGGCAGAAACCCATTATTTTTGCTATGTCATAGGCAAAGGGATAGTGATGTCCCAAGATAACAAAATTTAGGTCATCAAAAATGGCTTAGGCTAGCTAAAAAGAAGTAGGTAAAAGCATTTTTTAGGTTTGGCCAGCTATGCAAGTTCTTCCCAGATGTTTCTACCATTACTTCCTCAGTGACTCACCTTATAAAAGAAATGACTCAGTTAAAAGTAAAATGATTAAGTTGGGCCAAACTGGCCTTAAGAAACCTGAAAAATGTACTGTGTTGGCAAACTGTTTTTATACAAACACTTAATTTCTCCAAACACTTTGTATTACACGCTGGTGCAACCAACTCGGGTATTGGTTCAATACTGCCACAAGGAGTAGTGGGCGAAGAATATTCTAGCTGCATTATTAACGGCAATCAAGAGGTGATGTCTAGTACGTCAGTGGACCCTCATCTTTCACCAATACTATCTATTAGGAAAGGAAGACACCCTAATTACAAAACATGCTTCACTGCACTGACTATACACAGAATGATAACAGTGTTAAGCTTCTTGATGGAAATTAACCTCCAGCTATTCAATTTTTTCAGTCAGCTGTCATCAAGACACTAGCCAGTTCAAGCATAAAGCCATCCATGTGGGGTGCAAATTGCTTGATCTAGGTTGACGAGGGGGTAACGTTTGCAAGGTAGTGGCTGCTGTGACTACTGTGTCATGTAACCCAGTACTAGCTATTGGGAGTGTATCAAAGAGCTGAAGAGGCAGGACTGCTATTAGAGCAAAAAGAAAAACAACTGAATGTGGAGAGTTTCAAAAGCTGGCATTTCTCCATAATGGCCGAGTCCTATCTCCCTGTGTTCTGAACAATGGAAGAAAAGTGACAGAAGTCCTTATGGAATCTGTGTTGAAAGAAAGAAACTGAACTGAATACATCCCCATAGAGGAAGGTCTGAAGGTGAAGGCTAGCTTACCTGAGTTTGAGAATTACTATATTTTTGAACAAAAGGAAAGTTTTTCCCATGAATATATACTGATGAAATACAATTGAATGTTTGGAAGCTGTGTGCAACGTGAAACCAGAGAACTGCATTTTATTCTTCAACATTTCTGCAAGTCTGCATTGTTACCTTAAATTCTATTTTGAAATGAAAGTTTGTGTGGAGACTTGTTTCTGTAGTTGAACTTTCAAGAAAATGTTACAGTATGTATGTTTATGAATATAATCAGCTCTGCAGTTACACCGAGCTGTCAGGAAGGTAAGTAGTTCACCAAAATGGCTTCTCCTGTGAATGATCCCTGAATGTCTACTTCAATGTTTATTTTATTTTATTTGACATTTGCTAATCAGGGAAATCAGACTTGGCGAATGGCCCATTTTCAGCAGAGACCCAGGTAGAAATGCTCCACAACAGATTCAAAACATTTAAACATCAGTTAATGATTAATTGCATACAGGGGGAGAAAAGGCCCGCAACAGATTTAATATTTTCCAATGAGCTGATAAGTAATTATATTCAAGGGGAGAAAAGCTCCACAAAACTGTAAATATTTTGAATATGTTGGGGAGAAAAGCTCCCTAAACACACATAAAAACAGTTTACAATAGCTGATAAGTAATTATATACAAGAGAAAAAGACCCACAGCAGATAAAACTCTTTACAATAGATTGGAGTGGAACTTGTATACAGGGGATAAGATCCCCCACAACAGATAGAAGCACATTTACAGAATAGTGACTGGGGAAATTATGATCAAGGATACAAGCTGTACTGCAAAGCAGATAACCTATGTCAAGTAAAGTAATATATAGTTATTTAAAATACAGACTACAGACTATATTTCTAATAATATCACCATAATTGTGATCTATATTCCACCTGGTAATACTCCTGCTAGCCTTGAAGACTTGTTATCCTGGTGTTCTTCCACATACTCACAAGAAACCCCTATTCTGGGGGATTTCAACCTAGATTGGTTCACTCGTATATCATAACCACCAAGTAATCTAATAAATCTCCATGACTACCAGCAGCTAGTCCAAATTCCAACTAGATGTGATAAAAATTCCAAAAGGGAATCCATCCTTGACTGGGTCCTAATTAACAACCCCACGTTGTACCCCACACAGGCAGTCTCCCAGACACCTTAAGTGACTACAACATAATATACCTTATACGTAGTAGAACAAGCATATGCAAAACCACTAATTATAAATCCACTAGAAACACAAAAACATTTCTCTCCTGAGGTCCTCAATACTTTACTCTGTAACTGTGACTGGACCCTACTAAAACCCCTCCCACTTGACCAGGCTATAGCATATTTCAACAAAACATTTCTACAACACCTAGACACTGTCGCTCCATTGCATAAAATCAAGGTTAGAACCTCTACAAACCCCTGGCTCAGTAAAGATCCAAACAAATCCTCAAGTCCAGAAACACTGCCTGGCTTTACTATAACAAAAAAAACAAAGAAACACAAAGCCTAACTAAGTACCTAGAACTGCGTAACCATGCAAAAAAAATGCATTAGGCTGGGCAAAAAAATCCTAGTACACGACATTACAAACTAAATAGCAACACAACCACCAAAATTTTTGAAAAATGTAAACCAGCAACTAAAATCCACCCAAAAGGCTACCCCCAAACCAACCACCCCTGACACTAAAGTTCCCATCGAAACACAATTCTACTCCCACTTTGTGAACTCAATTCTATCCTTAGTATCACAGGACAGTTCCTACCTCACTATCCCCCCGATACAAATAACACTAATACCCTCAAAACAGTTTCCACCACTTCAATCAAAAGCATGCTCTCCAAACTAAAAACCTCATCAACAGCAGCCGACCTACTCCCCAGCTATTTCTTGAAACTCACAGCAGATGCTATTGCTATCCCAATCTCCAGTCTCATACACAGATCAGTTGTTGAAAACCATGTGCCCAGACTCTGGAAAATATCCTATGTTACACCCATACATAAAGGCGGGACCTCCACTGAACTTAATAAATACAGACCCATTGCTGTACTCTCCCCCCTGGCCAAAATCCTAGAAAAATGCATCCATACCCAGGTGCTAAAATATCTCATAGACAGCAACATCCTGTCACCTACTCAGCATGGTTTCAGACCTGCCTATAGTACCACTACAGCCCTCCTCTGCTTCACAGACACAGTAAACCATCTCAAAAATAAAGGCCTGCAGGTGTCAACTCTTCTTTTGGATATGTCCAAAGCATTTGACATATTCTCACACCAAATCCTGCTAAACAAACTAAACCAATATCACCTATCAAATTCCACTCTTACCTGGTTCAAAAACTACTTAACTGACAGGTACCAAGCTGTGAAATGGGAACATTCTCTTTCCCCTCAGCTGCCCATAACTACAGGAGTCCCACAGAGTTCTATCTTAGGACCACTACTATTCACAAATTTTCACAAATGACCTCCATACCTCCACACAGCATGCATCTATCATTCAGTATGCAGATGATACTACCTTAATCTGTGCTGCACAAAACATTCCCACCCACCTGCAAACAACTCAGCTAGCATTCTCTGACGTTGAAAACTACCTTACCAAAGCCCAACTTACCCTCAATCCAAAGAAAACTCAGCTTATGATTATAACCAGTTCTAACAAAAACACTGATAATAGTCAATTCACTATCTACTCCACAAATGTTACTCCAATCACTCCAGTGGCACAGGCTAAGCTATTGGGAATAACCATAGACTCCCACCTAAAATTTGATAGTAATCTCAACTTAACTATTAAAAAGTGCATACCAAACTGGGATCACTCTACCGTATCAAACCATTTCTTACCAACAGCACAAGATCAGCCATTGCTCTATCCCAACTTCTATCCACCCTACTCTATGCATCTCCCATTCTGACTAATCTCAACAAAATATAACAGAATTGCCCGCTTTGCTGCAAATTGCTCATATAGAACTCATCACTGTACTGCTTTGAGACAGCTGCTCTGGCTTGAACTGCCCAAACTCCTAACCTACAATCAGCTCTGCCTCTGTCATTCTATCTGTTACCTCCCCAGTAAGTGTCCTGCCCTCAAAAACCTAGTACAACATCACTCAGCGAAAAGTCCTCTTAGATCATCAGGCAAACTACTACTAGACATCACCAACAGCTACAGTAGCTTTGGAGACACACTATATAGTATTTCAGTTGCTAAAAAATGGAACTCTCTCCCCACTAGCATACAAATCACATCGTCCAAAGCCTCCTTTAAAAACCTCATCAGGCAACATCTCAAGCAAAGTTGGCAGTGCCATGATTGCTCCCCAGGCTAGTGAAAGCAGATAAGGTACACATACTAAACCTAGAGTACTTGGTAATAGTTTTCACTCTTACTCACAAACACTGGCTAATGTACAATGTAAGCACTGTACCTGTGTACTATGTATGTATTCTACTTATGTTCCAAATTTCAGCTGTACACCACAAATCTATTAATTACCTTCATTTTTAAATTAATATTTTCTTGTTTGTTCTCTCCACTGTAACCGTTGATGTGCTGCATGCCACTGTAAATTATGTCTTTTGTAATTTGTGTGTATACTTATCATGTCTAAATATCTAAATGTATCTCTAATTTGTACGGCTCAGTCAGACATTACCAGTTAACAAATGTAAAATAAATAAAATATATGGAGTTGAAAATAATACACCATTCTGATGCCAAAGTAACAAAATAATAGAATTAAATAGGGAGGAGTAATGAGCAGAAGCGAAAAAGAAGGACATAAACTGTGTTGAAGGAATACTTAACTCAAGTGGCAGTTATTCTGCTCTTTAGTAACTTGAACTGAAGCTAGTGTGTTATTTGCTAGTAATTACAGGTGTGGGGGTAGCCACATTCTTTGATTTCCTGTCCTTGCCTTTTTAAGTGGTACATTGTGAAATTTTTATTGCTTAAAAACCTCAGCTTTGGCCAGCTAAGAACTTGGTTATATTCAACTGGACGTATAAGAGAATTTAAGTACCTTTATCTGCACTTTTTTTTAAAAAATACAGTATTTAATTTGATTTAAACTGTGTTGAAGGAATACTTAACTCAAGTGGCAGTTATTCTGCTCTTTAGTAACTTGAACTGAAGCTAGTGTGTTATTTGCTAGTAATTACAGGTGTGGGGGTAGCCACATTCTTTGATTTCCTGTCCTTGCCTTTTTAAGTGGTGCATTGTGAAATTTTTATTGCTTAAAAACCTCAGCTTTGGCCAGCTAAGAACTTGGTTATATTCAACTGGACGTATAAGAGAATTTAAGTACCTTTATCTGCACTTTTTTTAAAAAAAATACAGTATTTAATTTGATTTAAACTGTGTTGAAGGAATACTTAACTCAAGTGGCAGTTATTCTGCTCTTCAGTTATTTCCACCCACCCTCCCTGTTTTTGTTTTGGTGTTAATCTTGGTGGCCTTGAAACTGCCCGCCCCTCAGCCTGCCTCTGGGCCCATCTCATTTGCTCACTCAACTGAGTGCAGTGAGATCATATTCTGATTTCAGGCACTCCTACTGTGTACAAAGAGAGCATCTGGGAAACAGACAAAAAAAAATTAAGCTTATTTCCTGCCTTTCCTGTTAAGTGGTATAGACTATTTGTAGGCTTCTGAGCCCCCAGGCCCTTCTGTGTTTGAGGGAAGCCTTCTAGCTTGTTTTTTTTTTTTCTTATAACTAGCCAGTTTTCTAGTTTCAGCACTCAAATCTGTTTCTTTGATCTCAGCACTTGTTCAGATAAAAAAAAAAAAAAAATATCTGCTTTTACTGTACTTGTGTTTCTACCTACTTCATTTTACTTTTGCATCATCTTAAAAATTCTCAGTTGTATTTATTACTGCTTGGTGTAACTCATTCTAAGCCTTTTGGTTTAAACACTTGGGCTTCGGACCAGTTGTTTTGCACTGAGAGGGTTTGTGGTCTGCACTGTTGTGGCAGAACAGGTAGCTTTCATCCTTCTAGGTTGGGAACTGCTGATTGAGGGCTCAGTGTCTGTTATTCTAAAAGTGTATTAATTCTGGTTTAAGCACTTGGGCTTTCAGGCCAGTTATTTTACATTAAGAGGGTTCGTGGTCTGCACTCTTGTGGGAGGAGAGGCTGGACTCTGCCCTTCTGAGCTGCGAATTTCTGGTTAAAGGCTTATAGTGCATGCATATCTGAACTGCTTCTTACCGAAGTTGGTGCGCCTTGTTTGCTGTGGCATAGACTGGATTCGGGCCTGCTGGAGCTAGCTTTGTTTGTGTAACTTGAGCACTAATCCAGACAGTCTCTAAAGTATTCAATTGTATTTATTACTGCTTGGTTGTAACTTGATTAAAGTGTAGCTATCATTCTAAGTCTTTTGGATTAAGCACTTGGGCTTCGGAACAGTTGTTTTACATTAGGAAGGTTTGTGGCAAGCACTGTGGTGGCAGGACAGGTAGCTTTCATCCTTCTAAGTTGGGAACTGCTGATTGAGAGCCCAGTGTCCAAGGGTATTAGTTCTGGTTTAGGCACTTGGGCTTCAGGCCAGTTATTTTACATTAAGAAGGTTCGTGGTCCGCACTCTTGTGGGAGAAGAGGCTGGACTCTGCCCTTCTGAGCTGGGAATTTCTGGTTGAGGGTTTATAGTGCCTGAATATTTGAACTGTATCTTACTGAAATTGGTACACCTTGTTTTCTCTAGCATAGACTAGATCCAGGCCTGCTGAATCTAGCTTTGTTTATATGCTTGTTGCTTGTTTGCTTGTTATTTCCCTGGAAGCTAATTCCACCTAATACGCTTCTCAGCTTCTGTGGATCCCTAGTGATATCTGCATTGCTTACTGTTCTAGTTTCTTGTTTCACTTGAAAGGAAGTTACTGTTTGTCATTTTGCATTTAGTTACTTGTAACACATTGCACTCAAGTTACCTGGCACTTGCTCACTAAAGCAATTATATAAGTCAGCACTAAAAATTAAAAGCACTACACCCTCACTCCCCACTGGCCCTTGTTTTCAATTATTAAGGAATTCCCAATATTATTCTAGCATGTCCAAAGGTCAGTTGTCAATCTCCTCTCCGGTCCAGCTGGTGAATCTGGGAATCTTGAGGCAATGTTATAACTGCCTCATGTACATAGACAACCCTCTCCTCCTCCCACATAACACAAATACTTGCGAGAGATGCAGCTATTTAGCCAAACTGGAGGCTGAGCTCTCTCAACTCAGGACTGGCAAGACCAGACAGGAGGAGAAGGCAACTACACACACCACAAAACCAGCCTCACATAATGCTACCTCACCACTGAATCAAACACATAAACACACAAAGACATACTCGTAGGCTCTGAGTAAAAATCTACCTAAACAGCAGAGGCCTCCAAAGCAGACACCCAAACAACTGCTACCTCAAGACACCCCACAAGCAACACATAAACCACAAAAGCAGTGTGCAAAGCAGTCACAGCCCTTAAGACCAAATACAACACCATAGATTCATAGATTCATAGATTAGTACTAAGCTAACTGCCCTTGTGAGCCATTTTAAGCTTAGCCAATTATCCCTTGTGAGACTCAACCTGCCTTGTGTGTTGTAACACCAAAAACACCTTAACCATTAGGCCACCCAAACATACTTGTCATAGGTGACTCCATAGTGAGACACACTGACGTCCCACTCACCAGGCTGAACAAGGAGAGGGTCACAGTAAGCTGCCTATCGGGTGCTAGAATCCACCACATAACACAAGCACTCTGGTCACTCCACGGCAAGTACAAATATGACACAGTCATTGTCCATGCTGGTGTGAACGACCTGAGATATACCTCCCTGGACTGCATGAAAAGAGACATAGAGGAGCTCTCTGATTATGTAGCCCAGGCAGGTATGACCCTGACCCTGAGCAGTATCCTTCCTTCACCAAGAATGATTCCACAATATAGAGACAAGATGATCAGCTTTAACAATTGGCTTAATGTCTGGTGTCATTCAAAGGGGATCCAGTGTCTGTCTGCCTGGGATGACATGCTTGACAAGCCACGCTGCTTCGCAAGGGACGGCTTGCACCTGTCACCCCTGGGATTCCGGATATTGGCTAAGGCTCTTGCCACCCCATAGTGCCTTTTTTAGGCAAGGCTCAAATTCTAAACATACCACCCTAGAAAACAAAAATGGGAAGAAACTGAGGGTAATGCTGCTCAATGCCAGAAGTCTAAATCTCAAAATGCACGCACTCGAGGCCCTTCTCAGTATGGAGAACATCGATGTCTGTGCTGTAACTGAAACCTGGTTCAAGGCTCCTGAGAGCACCCGGCACTATTAGGTTTTACCTCATATCATGCGTTCCGCCCCAAAACCCGGACCACACCACAAAGGAGGGGTGTATCCATATTCATAAAGGATACCCACACCTCCAGGTTGTTGGCTACGCACGAAGACTCGGAAACCATCCAGGTGCAACTAACCATAGGCAAAACTGCTCTACAAATTGTAGCATGCTACAGGCCACCCTCTCAAACTCAGGAACCCCACACAGCCTTCCTGAAGACACTGGAGGGTATAAATGTATCTCCAAACACCATCATATTGGGTGACTTCAACTACCCGAATATAGACTGGGAACATTACTCAAGCCCTAACTTTCTAGCCCAATGGTTCCTGGAGTTGATAAATTCAAATGCCATGGAACAGCTAGTCACTGTTCCCACGAGAGGAGAAAATATACTAGATCTCATTATCACAAACATGGGGACAAAATGCTCCACACCGGAAGTATATCCCTCATTGGTGAGATCTGATCATAAACTAATCTCACTGGAAATCCACATCCCGCCCCCATCCCAAACAAAAAAGACCACAGAGAAGAACTTCTCTAAAGCAAACTTCACACTACTCAAGACTGATGTGGTATCCTTCAAGGCCCCTGAGCCAGTGGAAACCACAAACCAAGCTGCGGAAGCCCTTTCAAATGCATTCTATGAACACCTCCAGGACTGCATGGATCAGGCAATCCCAAATAAAACCAAGACTCTTTCCACAAAGGGCAAACGTCCAGTCTGGTGGACCCCAGCAATTAACAAACTTTACAATAAGAGGAGAAAGCTATTACATGATAGAACAAAATCCATAAAAGGGCAGTCACCCCTGATCATTATTAGTAAAAAAATACAAGCACTCATAAAATCAACTAAGGCCAATTTTGAGAAAAAAATTGCCATGGATTCAAAGGACAATCATAAGGCCTTTTTCAGCTATGTTAAGAACCTGGGTGGAAACTCCCAGATATGCTCAGAATTAGTCCAAAATGATACAAAAATCACTGAACCCACAGACACTGCCAACATACTGGCAGACAGGTTCAGTGCAAACTTCACCCCCCTCTCCCCCCCCCTAAAGGAGAGATAACTATCCCAGCAGAGTATAGCCTCCCACACATCTCAAATGTGCAGGTGAAAGCTGCTCTCTCTAAAGCTAAAAACACAGCATCAATGGGACCGGATGGTGTCCCCGGCTGTGTGCTACACGAGCTAAATGAGGAATTAAACCCGCACATAAGGCAGCTGTTTAATCTCAGCCTTACCACAGGATACGTGCCCAAGGAGTGGCGTACGGCAACTGTGGTCCCACTCCACAAAGGCGGTGCCTCTACGGACCCTGGTAATTACTGCCCCATAAGCAACAAGTCTAGTCTGCAAAGCTATGGAGAGGATCATAATGGAGCTCATAAACAAAGATATAGGGGACTTGCAGACATTGGACCCGACCCAGTTTGGCTTCGTCAAGGGCAGATCATGCCTTTTGAACTTGGTCGACTTCTTTGAAACAGTCACCAAGGCCATTGATGAGGTAAAGGCAGTCCATACAGCCTACCTTGACCTTGCAAAGGCCTTTGACACAATACCCCACTCGGGTATTGTAGAAAAACTTACCAGCTTAAATGTAAACCCATATGTCACAAGATGGGTTGCAAACTGACTTAAGGACAGAACCCACAGGGTTAGAGTTGCTGGCGCTATGTCAGACTCCAAGCCAGTCACAAGTGGTGTCCCACAGGGCTCGGTCCTTGGCCCCCTATTGTTCAGCATCTACTTCTCAGAAGTACAGGCCAACATGGGAGGACTTTGGCTGACAAAGTTTGCAGATGACTGCAAACTGGGCGCCATAGTGGTAAGTGCATCGGACACGGATATCCTTCAGAAGGGACTCACGGAAACAGATAGCTGGTGCCAGAGCCATGGCCTGAAGTTAAACACCAAAAAATGTATAGTCATACCCTTCGGGAAAAACAAGGTAACCCCAAGCTACCATATAGGTGGCAATCCACTAAGCACAGAAGAGGTTATCAGGGACCTGGGGACCCAGGTTGACAGTGGCCTTTCTTTTGACACTCACGTTGCTAAAGTGTTTAGAAAGACCTTCTACATTGCCCACCTGATCATGAAGGGATTCACATCCAGATCTAGTGAGGTCATTGTTCCCTGTACTCTTCACTTATCAGACCAATGATCGAGTACAATGCCCCATTCGGGATGTATCTCACCCGACATCTGCAGCAATTGGAGAGACCCCAAAAGTTCCTCACCAAAAGGATAAAGGGACTCCAAAATCTGTCATATGCTGCCAGATTGAAGAAACTCCAGCTCTATTCAGTTGCATACCGTCTGCTCAGAGGTGACATGTGCCTGACATACAAGGCCATGTCCAACCCGGAATTATTGGACATGCTCCACCTCAAAAAATCCAAATCCACCAAAACCACTAGAGCAAGCGACTTAAACCTTAGCACGGATATAAATAGGACATGCTGGAGGGATAGATTTATCACTCAGAGACTCCCTATGCTGTGGAATAAAATCCCAGTCCATGTGAGACAGAGCACCTCGCTGGCTCTGTTCAAGAGAAATCTTGACCTGTGGATGGGAGATCGTAGGTTTATCCTGGGAATCATCTCTGTGTCACTGCTGGACAGAGGCACAACAAACTAATGGGCACAGTATTTTTTCATATAAGGGGTGGCGTAAGCCACAAAAATTTGGGCTGGGCTTATAAATGCCTTAGGGCAGATAGCCTAGTATAAACCTATGAACCTATGAATCTATAAGCAGTAGCTTGTTGATTATAAGTAATACACTTGACTGTCAGCAACATCATTTTGTGCAACAATTTATTTATTTATTTATTTATTTTATTTTACATTTGTTGACCGGGCAAGTCTAGATGGACACACGTCCATTTTCAGTAGACACCCGGGGAGAAAAGCTCCACTACAGTTAAAGTCATAGTACATAATTACAAGTAGAAAAACAAGATTGTTACATAACATAATAGTACTAACATGGTTTGCAATTGTGTACAAGCAATAATTCTAAAAAGAAGCTAGGGTAGAGCTTGCTAAGCAAGTTTATTTGCCAAACAAGCAACAAAAAATAATGTTTTGGATATAATAAATAATGTTTTTGAAATGGAGCAATCCCTTCTGTGCACTGCAAATTGGGAAGAGAGCAGATGCATCTCATAATATTCCTTCCTAAAATATTTGAATTCTTTGACCATAGAACCATGTAAAAAAAGAGAAATAGCCTGCAAAGTTAAACATAGTTTCATAAACTGAATCTTGAAATCCTCCACACTGCACTGGAAATCCAGTAATGGGAATACAACACTGCAGAGTTAGGAGTGTGGAGACATCAGTAATGCAGCAGATGGACTCAGCCACTTATGAGGAAACCTAGCAACATTTGTCATGAGTTTAGTCAGTCATGTTATAAATCTGTTTGATACACTGTAAGTTAAAGATGAGAAGTTAGCAATTTAACTGTTTACTTACAATCATACCTCTCAACCTCTTAGTACAAGAAATCTGGACAAAGCCTAAAATAATAGGGGTCAAAGGCCGAGGTATGAACTTACAGTCATGTATTGCACAAGTTTAGCTGAATGGCTTAATTTTCTCCTAAAGTTATACACAGCTTTCTTTAGAGAGTGCAATTCTGTCCTAGGTCTGTAATGGCAAAATATTCTCCCCTATTTCTGCTTGAATATTGTCACTTCATTAATTGTTCTCTGGATCATTTAAAATTCTTTCTTGCTGTATTATTCCTGAGTCTTAACAGTAGTATGAGAATTCTGCAAAAAGACTGAGATTAATTCTTAACATTTGTGAGTTAGTATCCCTTCCTTGATGATGTTCTGTAATATTGTTGGCTATTTAAAGTTAGAGGTGAAAGGGATATCTCACTCTGCTTGCTGCTTGTTAAGTCAGAAAATGACTTTTTTCAAACTGCCTGTTCATACTTTTGGTTGCACGTGGGTAATCATTGCATGAATTATTTTTTAAGTTCTTTGCAGCTTTAAGTTTTATAAATCATACTGCATACTTTTTCTGTGTTTTTTTCCTTTTATTTTTTTTTTCTTACAGTAATGTGACCTAGTTAGCTCACACAGAAATCACACTCATACTTCCTTACCTCAAGTGCTGACAAGGTGCCATGTCCTGTTTTTTACACAAACGTAACTTCCAGAGTTAGGCCTAACTTGCATTTCTAGTCAGTGCACTTCATTGTGGACAAGCTAAAATAAAAGACATGCTTTATAACTGAACAGCAAGCATATTAGATTGATTGTTATCTAATGTGCAATGTCTCACTTTTTCCACGTCTTCTAGAAAGTTGTATTTGTGGCAGCATCCACACTGACACCAGCATGTGCCTCAGCTTTCCTTGCTTCTAAATCTGTAATACAGTTGACTATTCAGCTTTTTCTGACTTAAGTGTTCATGTTTGTAGATATATTTGCATGAGGATGCTACTAAACTTGCTGCATTAGTGTTGACATACAAATTAATTTTAATTGTAAATGTGTTATTGTATACCAGGAGGGCTGTGGACAGTTTATAATAATAAAGTTCTTGTTCAAAAGTTCCAACACAGTAAACAATGCTGAGGCTTAAAAAGTAGATTCCCTTGTTAAATGCGCCATTAAGTCTGTCATTCTTAAGAAGGCATCCCGATCCCCATTCTAAACTGTGTAGAAAATGGATAGTGGTGCACTCCATTTTTAGGTGGATTGAATTGATTATGCATTTTCTAATCCGCGTTCCTTTTCTGTTTGACAACAAAATGTAAACTCACCTGCAGTAAGTCTCTGTGGTCTCTAGGAACTTTAATATAGGGCATATTTATCACTTTGGCAGGTAATTACAGCCACATTCATGAACTGCTGGCAACCATAAATTCAAAAATTGCTAGAAAGGTCTGTGTATATCTTGCATCATGAATTTCATATGGTCACAGTCAATGTTCAACATTATCTCTTGCAGAAAACAGTGTAGATTTTCAGCTGTCAGGTACTGGTGGTCTGGGAATTGCTGTTGTGCCTGTGGCAGGTCATTTTATCTCATCATTTTCTGTGAAAAAATATCCATTATTTTACTGCATAGTATAAAATATTTCCAATATTTGTTATAGTTTCCTCATAGCAGAAGAAGCTTATGATGAAGTGTCTGCCACTGTCACTAGGAATCCATGCTGGAGTTATGATTTATTGTTTACCTGTATGCTTTGTGTTCCAGGGTTACTATTGTTCTAGGCTTGAGTCAGATAGACATCTGGCTCTGTTCTCTTTTGCAACAAGGTAAATTCTTAATGTGTCAAGAAATAAAAGCTTTGAGGTTATTTTTTTTTTCTTTTCTATTGTTCACAGTCCAGTAGGATAATTAACTTACTTGGAGGGGTGAAGCTGCAGTACAGTGTATCTGAATGCTGTTGAAGAATAAAAAGATAACATTATAAATTAAACAAAATGTGTCAACTATTTGCAATGCAGCATACCATTAAATCATTTTAAGCAGTGAAATTATTTTCCATAACTGTCATCCTCAAAACTGAATTAAAATATGTTGGTGCCTTTGTCTAAAAGATTTTGATGCAATTTCACAATTACCATCTTTTCTCATCTCAGGAACTGGGGTTTCAAACCAATAGATAAAAAAATGAAAAGCTTCCTAGGCATGGCAGGAATAGGTGACTTAGACACAGCTGGGCAGCTGCTTAGATCTTAACAGGGTATAATAGCAAGCAGTGGGATGTCACCTCCTGTTAACCTTTTGAAGCTCAGCGACACTGTCTTGATAAGTAAATGTATTTCTTGTAGTCCCTTGCTGGGTAAATTTGCAAAGTAGTTCCATCTGCTGTTAACCTTTGTAGTATTAATGGTTTGAAGGTTGCCCATGATATTGACTGGGCATTTAGTGATGTACGGTAGAAATGAAAGCTTCACTCTCCTGATAATTTCAGAATAGTTGGCTGAATTTTTGTCAGTGTGTAGCTTTGTGGTTACATACAACTTTTCTCTCAGGTTTTTTGCAAAAAGCTTCTTACTTTGAAATTAAATTCATCTGTTGACAGGAGGCCTTCAATCTTTTCTGACCCTTAATACTTGCTAAGAGCAGTGTCAGGTTGGATGACTTGTTAAATTACTCATGAAGCAGTTTTACCCTTTCAGTTAAGTGTCTCTTACTGCTGCTGGTACTGTTCTCAAAGCTACTGTACTTATTAAGTGACTTACTCTGAATACAGGTTTTGAGAATAAAATGGACGGAGCATTTCTGGCTCCTGCTTCTCAACAAGTTGTAACAAACTAAGGGAAGAGAATGAACCCTCCCTTCTTCTATTTTCTATGCAGCATTTCAATTGGTATACACATGCAAGTCATTCTTTGAATGCGTTTTTGAATTTATCATTGTTTAACATAAGTAATTTCATTTTATGACTGAAGAAGCAGTGAAATCATTGGAAAATAGAAAAGAATATTATACTACAGGTGCTGGCATGGTAGTAGCTCACAACACACCTGTTCACTGCCACTTGTTTGAAAAAGTAAGTGCTTTAACTCCCATTTCTGAATAGTCCTCCTAACACCTGATCCTATACACTGTAGCCCTATCATAACCTAAACCTTAAACCTAAGTATCCCACCAAGTTTCCACCCAAACTCCTCAGTCCCTAACCCTGAACAACTCCTCTCCTAATCCCAAAACTCCCCTATTGCTATCCCAAACTCTAAAACTCCCTTCCCACTTCCCAAACCTAAAACTTCAACCCCCCCCCCTCCATAAAGCTAAATTCTTCTGTCATTCCTAACCCTAAAACTCCCTTCCTGTTCCCTAATCCTAGCTTTCCACCCTAAACCTAAATTCCTCAATTGGTTCCTAACCCTAAAATGCCCTTCCTGCTCCCAAATCCTAAGCCTTCTCCGACTCTGTAAGCCTAACTCCTCTTCTGCTCCCTCCCCATAGCTTCTTGCCCAAACTGATATTCGAGTTCAAGCATGACCACAGATCCCTCATCTCACCTGCAAGCAGTTGCCTATCCAAACTACAAGAAGTGTGAGTTCCTTGCTTTAAAACAGTGCAGGTTTTGAGCTCATGGAGCTCTTGCACTTGTAATAGAACCAAGAACGCTTTTCAGGAATGAATAACAAAAAATGACATACTAACAAGGTCAACATTTTGTAGCACAGACAGTGTCAAATTATTAATATACTGGTTTGCATGGGAGCTGGCAGAGTGTATCAGAACAAGTGAGTGCTGTTCAGACAGACAGGAACCAGCAGTCACACAGTTGTTCTGAAACAGGTGGGCGACTGTAAATGAAATGAAAAGGCTTGCAAGTGCAACTAAGTTAAAACAGCTAATAGGTGAGTAAGGAGTCATTCTGGTGAAATGCATTCGGACTCATATAGACATCTTCAAAGCAATAGCCAGAAGCTGACAACAAAATGGATGACTGTGAACAAATGTCCCTGAAAATATCTGAAAACTGCTGATGTAGCTTAGCTAAGAGAAACCATGAAAAGCATCCATTCCAAGTTACATTATGGTACTACTTTGATCAGTTTAATGACTGCTTCCCATCTGCTGTTCAATGCCTAGTAAATTAGCTGGATTTAAAAAGCATATTGCCTAAAATAATACACAATAAAAGGTATTTTACTTAGTCTTCATTCTACTGGCATTATTTTCATTGAAAGTGTTCACGTAAGAAGGTCTTCTTCACCATTACAGCAGCAGCAATGTCATTGTGTGTGTGTTTATAGCGATATATGTAAGCA
>NC_056739.1:1421529038-1421581538 GCF_019279795.1 Protopterus annectens | reverse complement strand
GCTAAACCTTAATACACTAAAGATTCATGGGACTTTTTAAATGAATTACATAAAGCGAAACTTGATTTCTCTAAGGTTATTCAAGTCACTTTGGACATTGTTTCACGCTATACTAACATCCACCATGTGGAAGGTTTGGATTTTATTAAACATTTTTTACACAAATTTGTTAAATTTCCTAAAGGTAAAATTGACACACTGTATTCTTTAATGTCATTAGTATTGGAAAATAATTTCTTTCACTTTAACAATGTTATTTATAGGCAGGTTAGAGGAGTTGCCATGGGCACCAAGATGGCACCTGCCTTTGCCAACATTGGCTTGAGTGAGTGGGAGATGGACACGGTGCATTTGCCAGGTTTCTACTTAATGAAATTTTGCAGACACTTTATTGACGATATTTTTTTCATGGGGGAAGGGTCAACAAAACAACTGGACTTATTTGTGGAATCATTGTCACAAAGTATAGGTTTTTTGGAATTCACTATTGCCAGCAAGGGTAATTCTGTTGCCTTTTTAAATACTAACATTAAGATTAACAAAGAGAATGGCAAAATTTCATTCACTATACATAGAAAGGACACTTTCAGGAACAATTATCTTGATTTTCAAAGCCAGCATCCTATGTTCATGAAACGTAATGTTGCCAGAGGCAATTTATAAGGGTGTCTAGGTTAACAAGTGATGATACAGACTTCAAAATGGAAGCTGACTACGTATCAGAGCTCTTTCTTCAGAAAAACTATCCTAGTACTTTGGTGAGTTCCATTAGAGCGAAAGTAACCAGAGAGATTCGCTAAATTCCACCTATTTTAAGATTTGGTTTTCCTACTGCTAGATTAATTAACAATGATAAAGACATGACTATGCGCTTTTCTTTACCTATTAGTAGGGATCTGCAAGTAGTTAGAAACATTGTACATGAGAATTGTAAAATAATTTTGAGTGATGCCAGTGTGAAAAATTATTTAGATAATTAACCCAGTTTCACATACAAACGCACAAGAAATTTAAGATAATTTTTCGAAAAAATGACTGTCCTTTTTTATTGTCTCCCATTTCTGGACAACCTAAACGGAATGGTATGTTTACATGCGACAAGTGCGTGTGCTGTGATTTCATTTATAAAGGCACCTGCTATTTCTTCTCACACTGTAATTTCAAAGTCTCCTTTAAACAACATTTTGACTATAATATTACCCTTGTAGTCTACTGTGTGGTGTGCTCTTCTTGCAAATGTTTTTACATTGGTAAAACTATGCGAAGATTAAGCGACAGAATTAAAGAGCATAATTTTGCAGTTAGAAATGGTGACTCATGAAACGCTGTAGAGAGGCATAGCATGTTGTGTGTAGGGTTCATGAAATTTTCTTTCTTAGTTTTAGAACAGATTAACAATTTCTTTGGAGACTCTGATAACCTACTTCAGGTTCAGGAATTAAAATGTCAATTGCGTTTGGGAGCAGAAGCTTATCCATGTCTCAATGACACACTCAGTCTCAAATGTGCACTCAAATGGAATCAATAAATTATTCTCTATGCTGAGTTTACTTCCGTAAATACCACATTTTTTTGGCTTGCTTATGTATACACTCTTACTTATTTATGTGCCTAAAATCTGCCTTCTCCACACATTTTCATGGTCCATTTTCAATAACCTATTTTTTTTGGGGGGGGGGTTTAGTATATGTTTCACTTGTTTATGATATATTAAACCTTGTTTCTAATATTCTGCCTTCTACACACATTTAAAGTGCCTGTGTAAATGAATCATATTGTGTGAAATGTTATCTTTGCTAAGTGACAGCATTCATAATTATTCGTGAGAGGTTTTTGAAATAGCTTATCACATTCTAGAATTGTTATTAGTGTTACTTGGTTGGACAGAATATGTAAATAATGGTTAATATTTATGATTAATGGCTGACAAGTATATAAGTTCAGCATCCTGTATTTTCTTTATTCTGAAGAATTTCTGAGACTAATAAACAAGAATGAAAGCTTAATTTACCAATGTTTCAGCAGTATTGCTTTGGCTTCATATTATCCAGAAGTGGTTATTATATATATATATATATATATATATATATATATATATATATATATATATATGGGTCCCATTCATATAATTGAAACACCACTTACCTGAATTTCAGAAGATCGAAATGAGAACACCGACAGTACAAAACACCAACCGCTCAGAACAGCAATGGGTAACTGACTGTAAGTAACTGCTTGGCCAGCATGTTAACCTTTGCCACTTACCTCCACAATAGTGCGATCTTGGAATTGGTATATTTAGTTGGTTGGGGGGTTCTTTGCTTCCGTTTTAGTGTGCTTGTCAGGTTGGCCAATGGTTTACTTACCGTTAGTTACCCGTTGGTATTCCGAGTGGTTGGTGTTTTGTATTGTCGGTATTCTCAGCTCGATCTTCTGAAAGTCGGGTAAATGGAGTTCCGGTTATATGAATGGGACCCATGTGTGTGTATACACATATAAAAATAAAAATACACATATACACATGCACATACATTGCCTATATATGAAGTGACTTATGATTTAGCACTCATATCAAATGTATAATATAAATATATTAAAACTGAATGCTTTAGAAATATCTATATTTAAATAAGCGAATAGAATGTCTTGTGGTATTAACAACACATTTAAAAACCTGATTAAACCACAATCTATGGAGCACACAGTAATGGCTGCTCACTCTGTAGCTTAATACGAGATGGCTGAATTACAAAAGGTATAAAAATGTGAATACGCAAGTCTAAATTCTTTGAGAATTGTATTCCACACATACTGTGATTTCCTCAGAACTTCTCAGGTGTAACATTAAAAATGAGCAGGAGTGTGTCATTTGTGCATATTTGTATTCATCTGATTTAATATCCACCTTTGGAAGAAACTTGGTCTTCTGTGAAAATGGACATATTCATGTAGCAGGGACTGTTTGAATCTGAGAATGGCTGGCTGTGGCCATATTTTGTACAGCCCAAGAGACAGGTTTCAATGTTTCAGCCCAAGAGACAGGTTTCAACGTTTCAAAGAACTTGAAGTTAAATAGTACAAAAAGTCAAATACTGCTCAAGGGTTTAGCCCTGGTTTATAACCACTAAACAACTGATAGTCCATTTAGTGTTTCAGGAGCATTTTCTTTGCTCTCCTTTTTATATTTCTTGAATACATTGAGTTTACAAAGGAAATGCATAAGTAATGAAACAATGTGGCACAAATCCTTGCTCTGCGCCTTCCTTCTTTCTTTTAAGAGAGTTATTTTCAGTGGTATAAATTACAGCAGAATGCAAAATAATAATGAAAATGTTATGTGATCCGTAAGATGTGTATGTGGAATTCAGTTTTCGTTGACAGTAATAACCCAGTCAAACAGAATTTACAGTTAAATATACAACTGAAAAAAAGTGTATTGATTATTAATTTGAAAGTACTACTAATGTAAGCATTATTAAACTACTTAGATGTCCTATCAGTGTCTTTCTTCCAAGAATGCACTAACAGCTTTCCAGAAGAAAGTTATTTCATAAATCAAACAAATGGCAAAATGTCACATGATATGTACACTTAATTTACAATAATATAAATAATGTAGATAAAAGATAATTTTAGATACAGTTAGCTATTTTGGGAGTAAAATGCATTTTCTTGAAGTCCATGCCGCTATATCAATATGAAAATGAAAAGCAGGTGCTTTCTTTTACCAGGTTCATTACTTGAAATTAATGCAGTACATTCGGGAATTTGTTCTAACTACTGCATATTTGTTTTTTCGTTCTTTCCTTTTTTATTTTGTAAATTAATACTCATATATACATCATATACAAAGAAGAAGCAGAGTACAGTACTGCAGTGTTTCAGCTAGAACAGAATGGAAGGCATCCGCAGTACTTTGAATCAGTCAAAACATCTCTCTCACATGAATAGTCTGTTCACATTTTGCAAAGTCACATTTGTTTGGTCATAGGGTCATAGGGAAGTACTAGGCTAGCTGCCCATTTGGGCTATTTTAAAGTTAACCAGTTTCACTTTTTGTGCTTGAATTAACCTATCCCATTTGATTTTCAATTTGCCTTACTCATCCCATGGTTGATAATTATATATTATATATAATATGTGTATATACATATATAGATAGATAGATAGATAGATAGATAGATATAGATAGATTATTTCATATATATATATATATATATATATATATATATATATTACCGGTAATGAGAATAACTGGGATCAGACTGTACATAATTTGAGGTGACCCCCGCATGGGATATAGCATTTAGGAGCTGCCTCTATCCAATAGTAGTACAGAGGGTAATCCTGGCATATGTTTTCTGATTCTCTAGCAATAGATAATTGAAAATGGACATGGATGAACTTTGTTTTATGTGGATGGGGAGTCTGTTCCACAGCAGCAATATACTGTGCCATTGTTTTGATGTTGCTGAAGAAGTGTAGATCGCTAGAACAAGTATTTCTGATGTCCTATGATTTACTGATGTGCAGTACATCCATCAGTATTGGGTCAAAGAATGCCCTACATACCAGACAGGTCACCTCTTAGCAGTCTGTAGGGTAGTGAGTATAGTGACAGGGCTTTGAGTCAGCCCACATAGCACATATTGTTTAGTCCTTGTATCCTTTTTGAGGGCATTCAATTTGTTGTATGTGTCTGGACAGATACATGCCAAAAGGGGCATTATATTCAGTGGTTGGTCTAATGAGGGCTAAGTAAAGATAAGCAAAGGCATCCATAGGTCTAGACACAATCCCTTTGTTTATAAGCTGTGCAATATAAATGGACTTTCTTATAACAGTGGACAAGTGCTGGACAAAAATTATGTCACTGACCACATAAGTTCCCAAATCACAAACAACTGGGTCAACTCTTCTGGGTGTATTGTTAATGGGATGGTTCCCCTGGGTAGATGACTTCCCAAATGACACAATATTGCACTTTTTGGCATTTAATTTTAGTCCATGATTTTGGCACCATTTATTTATTTGGGATAATCCTTCCTGCAGGATGCCTAATTCATTTGTGGATTCAATGACTGCTCCTAGCTTGCAGTCATCTGCAAAGTTAGTCAGCCAGAGCCCTGTGGCATTGGCTTTTACTTCAGAAATATTGATGCCAAACAGGATATGTCCAAGCACAGAACCATGGGAAACTCCACAGATGACTGGTCTGTTTGTAAAAGTAACCTCCTCTATTGTGATTTCCTGTGAGCCAGTTGGCAATCCAGGTCTTCTAGGCTCAAGTTTGAAAATTCCGTGAAGGGATGTTATTGGGTTAGTTACTAGCACAGACACGAGGCTGTAGAATATATAGCACATGAGACAGTCTTGCTGCTTCTTATAGGTTCATAGATTCATAGGTGTTTACTAGGCTAACAACCACAAGAGCCTTTTTAAGCCTAGCCATGCATCTCAAATCTCTGACAAGTTCTGATACCCTTGATAAGTGTAAGCATGGCCCTGAGAGTAACCATTTAAAGGTTGCCTGTGTCCAGTAGGGACATAGGTGCCAATCCAGGGATGAATTTCCAGTTTCCCATCTGATAGTCCAAGTTACACTTGAATTGGGTTAGGGAGGAAGTCTGCTTCACATGGATGGGGAGCCTGTTCCATAGACAGAGTAGTCTCTGGGATACATGCCTATCTCTCTAAAAGGTCCAGTTTATACCACAGACAACATCTTTATAATAGGTCTTTATTATTTTATTATCTTACTATTTTATTATATTATTCTATTACTTACAAGTATCAGGACCCGCTCTGTCACTTGACTCACACACCCACATACTTTACTTCTAATCCCATTTATTAGTAAAAAAAAATACTGCACCTTTCTAAAAATATCTGCACTTCATATAAAAATACTTTTTTTTTTTCTGTAACTTATCTCTATTATATCCTGATGAGTTTTGAGACAACACACACCAACAACTTGCAATGTCCAAAGCAATTAGAGTTTAACTGAGACTAACAAAACATGCATAGCCACAAAACTGAATGGCTTCTTTACAAGTCTACTGTACATAGTATGGTGTCCTAAAATACGAGACAACTATTCACCAGCCTTTTCTGCAGAACTTAAAGGTAACTGCTCAGTTTCTAATGTAAAATCATATAAATCAGCTGCAGAAGTTGGGGTAGAATTAGAATACAACTCTTCATTCAACTAAGGACAATTTCACATGTTGGTAAGGCATGGCATCTGACATTTCCATATCACATATCCGTCTGATTCTTTGTCAAGAACTTTTAATTTGGTAGTTTCACCAGATATCTGTAATTTCCACTGTATAAGTGTACATATTTTCCCAGCACGCAAAAGGATCTCAGAGTCTAGTTAGAACCTAGAACTGTTGCTTTGGTGTAGTATTTATGACCCAGACTTGTTCTACTGTCAGTCTGACCATTTCATGGAAAAACAAGTACTTCTATCATAATTTTGTTTAAGGTGCCTTTTCTACAGAAGTGGTGACGGTTGAGTCCTGGTCCTTTGGCACAGAAGATGATTTCCAGACTACAACCCAAATAATCTGAGATTTAGTAGCAGCTTGGGAGCTGGAGGAACTGAATATGAAGGGTGAAGTGAGCAGCCAATATCATCTCACCCATCCTGGGGAAGAATTGCAGTCCCGCACACTTTAGTGATGGAACATACTGAAACAGAGGAGTAAGATATGATATGGTGCAGATAATCCAGTGGATATGTATTTGGTGGTCTCAAGACAAACTTGTATAGTAAACTTTGTGTGGCATATATAAGATCAAGCACATCCAGAGGGAAAGGTTTTGCAGGTGCTTGTATCTGTGAATGTCTATGTCAGCTACAAGTATAAACTTACAGGTTAAATAAGAAAAACTCTTAATTGTGAAACTCGTGATTGGCTCTTACTCCATTGTGGAATGAGTGGGACAATTAATTATGGGATAACGATGGTTTGCACTCAGTAGGGGATAAAAAACATGTGCAAACAAAATGCTGATGATTTCATTCTTCTTAGCCTCAATCAGTGTGTGAAGGTCATAAAAGAACAGCCTGCAATGACATATTTCCATGGTCTGTTAATCATAACTGAATGTCCATCGTATTTGCTGTATTCCATTTCTTCAGCCCATTTCTAGAGTTTCCATCATTCATTCTACCAGACCATTTGATGGAAGATATCTTGAATTTGAAGAGACATGTTGAATCTCACAGTGCCTGAAACATTTAGAATTTTCTAATTTTGAAATTGTTGTCCGTTGTCTGGTATCACTTTCTTGGGAATAACCCGACAAATAGTAACTTGGGTAGATCTGTAGTTCTGTAGTTGTAGTAGCCAATAAGTTTTTCAACTGTATGACTGTTGTATTGATTACTAAGGAACATATACCAGAAAGTTTAGATTATCTTGCTAAAACAAATCAGCATCTACTCTGAGCCTTCCTGACTAGTGATGACATTTCCTGAGATACAACTGATGCTCTTTGAGTCAGACTTTTATGTAATTCAGTCCACAAACAGCATTGTACCATTAGTTCAATATGTGCTGCTACTCTGGACAATGTAGCAATTTCCAATTTAGACTAATAGATTTCATGAAGCATTTGATTTCTCACTTAAGATGGAATCAAAACATTTTCACCTTCTTTCATTAAACTTGGAATACAAAGCAGCTATTCCTGGTTGGTGTAATAAAGCTGAATCAATGGAATCAAATGCTTCAGAATAACTGGCCAACCTGACATTATGACTTCTCTTAGCAGTTACATTTATAGCTTTTATGTACGTTACTGGTTATGCACTATGTGACTGGTTCCTGTAAATATGTTTGTAGAGTCTCTTTCTCTCTGCTTGCTGTCATCTCAGCATTTACCTTTCTTGGTTTGTCTGTCTCCTTGGACACTGTCTTTATCATTACATATCTTTTACTTTATCCCAAGAAACTCACAATGCATACTTGGACCTACTAAAGACACTTACCATCCAACTTAACACCCTACGCATGGGAGACTTTAATTACCCCACTCTTGCCTGGGAATCCTACACAACCTGAACTCTACAGGCACAGAGATCCCTGGACTTTGGAAATATAAACAAACTTGAGCAAGTAGTGAACATGCCCATTACAGGCTCCAACATTACTGACCTTTTGTCTACAAATATGGGAGAATGCTGAACCCCACCCTCCCCTATGTCTTCTCCTCCATGGTAAGGTTTGACCATAAAGCTATCTCCTTTGAGATCAAAATCAACTCCATAATCCCTAAAACCAGTAACAATTAGGAACTATTCCAAGGCAAATTGTCTGTTATCAAGTGATGGTTTGTTAAAATTCAGTGCCCCTCCAAACCCGGAGGATACACCAAGCTATCCTGAATTGCTCTCAGAAACAGTGTACAACCATGCCAAAGGCTGCATAGAGGCTGCTGTACCTACCAGAAGTAAGCCCAGCACTAGGCCCAGAAATAAAGAAACAACCTGGTGACATCTCAAATTAAACAGGATATACAACAAAAAGGAAAATAATTATGGCAAAAATCAGGAAGGGTAATTCCCATAAAGATAAAAACTCTTTCATAAAAGTAAATAGGCAACTAAGAGGGCTAATTAGGTCAAACAAAGCCAACCTTGAGGTTAAGATAGCCTCCCAGGTGAAAGATAAGCATAAGACCTTCTTAATCTATACCAGAAACCTCAAGGGCAGCACACACAGCAATGTGCTGAACTGGTGGTTAATGGTGCCACCCTCACTGAGCCTGGTGATATAGTGAACCTGTTAGTGGACAATTTCAGTTCCAGCTTTATCCCCTTCTCACCCCAGCCATGACATGAAAAATAACTCCTCCAGCTATAAATAGGGAGCACTTACTAAAGCAAGAACATGACCTCTGTGGGCCCTGACAGCATCATAGGATGTCTCTTGAATAGTCTAAAATATGACTTATCAAGATCCCTGGAGTCATTATTTCACTACAGTCTTAAAAAAGGCTTTGTGCTGTGTGAGTGGAGGACTGTGACTGTCATCCCTCTTCATAAAGGAGGACCGTCACCAAATCCTGGAAACTACAGACCCTTTAGTCTGACTAGTCTTATTTCCAAAGCCATGGAAAGAATTAGCATCAAAAGTATCTGCAAGGACAAAGGAGACGTCCATATACTGGATTCATCCCATTTTGGCCTTGTCAAAGGATGATCATGCTTACTGAATCTTGTGGGCATCTTTGAAAAGAATGGCACTGGATGAGGAGAAAATGAGGCGAAATAGCTCAGTTGGGAGAGTGTTAGACTGAAGATCGAAAGGTCCGTGATTCAGTCCCGGGTCTCAGCAGGGAAACCTTTTGAGATTCCTACCATTCGGTGTAGGATATGGGAATGCATATATTATAACATCTGAACCTGGACTTGAACATAGTAACCTAGCCTTCGACCAACATGTGTACAAGGTAGTATGAAAATGCTTCTATATTGCTCAACATATAGGCAAGGTCAAGGCACCTAGATCCAGAAAGGTCATCATATCACTGTACACAGTCCTCATTACAGTATAATACCCCCTTCAGTGTGTACCTAATCAGACCTATACTGCAACTGGTATGGCTACAAAGGTTCCTTACAAGAAGAATACAAGGAGGCTCTTTGCTTGGTATCTTCTGAAAAGTGTTATTTGCCTGACATACAAGGCATCCCTGGAGCCTGTTTTGGTGAACCTTTTATAAATCCACAAAACAAACAGCATCAAAACTACCAGATAAAAAGGCCTACATTTCCTTGCAACATAAATATGACACGTTGGAGAGACGGATATGTTTCTCGGAGAATTACCATTCTCATGAATATGCTCCTCATTCATGTGAAGTAGAATTCCTCCTTATCCCTATTTAAGTGCTACTTGGATCAATGGGTGGGTAATTGAAAATTTACCTGTTACCGTTAACACACACCATGCTAGAGGTGATAGTCTTATGAATAAAACAGAACATTGCAAGTTGAAATGGATTTTAAAGCTGCAAGGGAACACCTGGACTGAATGAGCATATTTTTTTAAAACTTCGGTCACAGAGCTGTTTTCATTGATGTGAGTGGCTGTATTTTATTTAAACAGATGATTTTTCTGTTTGTTAATATAGGTGGAAGAAGCGGCATACGCCGTGAAAGTACTAAACTGTGTTTTATTTTCTGTTTTATTTTTCTTGTTTTCTGTAGTTCCCAAGTGTTTGATAGAACTCTAATTGTCAGCTGCAGTGAGTAATCAGCTTTCTCTGTGTTATGGGAGTGAGCTACTGAAAGTAAAGCCTATTCTTCGATTGTTTGGGGGAGGCTGTGCCATGTAACTCATAGTCAATCTCAATTTGTCAGGCCTGTAATTTTACATCTAAAATGACTAAGAAAGAAAGAATTAACTGCTGCTACAGTAAGTGAGGAGATATTTACTGTTAGTGACTGATGAACTCTCATCTTCTGCTTCACTGAGTGAACCTGACACTGGCAGTACTTGTCAGGATGAGGCAGGACATCTGTATATATATATATATATATATATATATATATATATATATATATATATGTGTGTGTGTGTGTGTGTTTGTGTGTGTGTGTGTGTGTGTGTGTGTGTGTGTGTGTGTGTGTGTGTGTGTGTGTGTGAGTGTGTGTGTGTCTCCTTATGTTCCATTAGATAGGGAAGAGGCAGAAGATTGTGTGGACTCTGAAACTGTTAAAGACATATAGGCCTTGCAGGAGACAAGGTATTTCAGTTTAGGTACAGGACAGCTACACAAGGAGCTTCATCAGATGTAACAGGGAGGTAACTCAAAACACATTGCATAGTATGACTTACAAAAAGGCAGAAAATATTCAGTTCACTGGCAACCCTGGCATTAAGAGGACTGGTAAGATTTGCCTAAATCAATTGACTATTTCTAATTACTTTTTTTTTTTTTTTTTTTTTTTGGTGAATGAAGTCAAGGTCTTTTTGTACCAGTCTGAGCTGAAACAAACAGATGTCCAGTTCAGATAATGAGCAGTGAAAACACCTTTCCTGATCACAACTGCACCTGCATGACTACAGGTCTACTTACCTACTGCTCGCAACACCAATATTTAGTTTCTCAAGAGCAGGGATAGTTTTTTTTTTCCAGATACTGAAATTTCATTTCAGTAGTAGTTATGATTCCACACATAAAGTCAAGTGACTGAGATAAGAAGAAAAATCAGTCTTTGACTTCCTACAAAAAAAATACTGTCTCAGTGGTTGGCCCCTTCTCCTGTTTAAAGGTTGGTTTTAGTTTCTCTAGTATATACTACTGAAATTATTAAGTTTGCTATTTGAACTTATGGGCTTTATGAGAGCTCTAACAAGGCCACCTATGGAGAGTATTTGTGAAATTTAATTGTGTACTTAGGATGCTCAATACCCACGGTGGTGGTGCTGTGGTAGCATTGTCGCCTCACAGTAAGACGCTGTCCGGTTTGATTCTCAGCTAGAGCATCTTCTGCGTGGTGACATGTGTGAATGGGCATACCTTCATTGAAGGTTGTGCATCAGGCCTGGCAAGCCAATACGTAAAAATTAACTGCCAATCATTAGCGGACCGGAGTTCTGTTGTGGTGACCCCTAACCGGGAAAAGCCGAAAGACACAAACAAACTTAGGATGCTCAATATCAGTGGATGTAGCTCAAGAAGAAATATCTGAGTGTTGGCTTGAAACCATTAGGAGAGCATCAGTGATTCACAGTGAAAGATGCTAACCGTTGAAGATACTGTAATACAGTTGGATTCTTTGGCTGGGAAGGGTTATGTGCTATTCATAGACATGCTTTATTCTAGCCCCAGGCTTGCATTGTCCACTGAACCTGCAGGAAGAATTCTCTGGAACAATAAACTGATCTAGGAGAAATATACCACAACAATACCAGGAAGCATGCCTAAATTTTGGGGAAAACACTACATATGTGGCATTAGTCAGGTTCATAATGAGAGAAATAATGTCGCATGCCAGACCCAAACCAAAACAAACTGGTTATTTGCTTAGCCCTATCCTTAGGGGTCAAATAATATTATGTGATAAAAAGCATGAGGTGATCTGATGGTAAACCTAGATTGTGTTGTCACATGCAACAGCATGCACACACATACACACACACACACACACACACACACACACACACACACACACACACACACACACACACCCTCTATTAAATAATGTTTCATATTTCCAGATTTTATTGTCAGAGTCTGGCACTGTGTCTGGTTTCCACATGGATGCTTATGGACCACTGCTCTCAAGGCCAGTAGAAATTAATGTCTATAACGTGTATACTAAGTTCTCATCAGATCTGGTATAAAAGTTATTTGTATTTCAACATTCACGGCAATATTTTTGTCACTGCATATAGTGTGAGGACTGAACCTCATCTGTCGTAAACAACATTTCACTGGCCTGTGGACTGAGTTGCAATGAAATCATTTATAGTGGCATGTCATTTCTGAGTATGTTTTACTCTAAGCATTTTATTAGAACTCTCAGAATTTTTTTTTAATGTGAACTGCCTTTGGGGAACTGTCATTTCACCAGTTATATACCATTAACATGTCCATCACTTTAAAGAGAGCTTTTGTAGCTACAGTCGGGCAGTATTCACAGTTTCCACATGGGGTCCATTCAGGCACTGCTTACAAGGCCATGTAAAACTAATGTCTATAATATAATGTGCAAAAAGTCAACAATAGACCAGAAATTTAAAAAATAATCATTTTTAATTTCACTAGACAAGGCAAATATTTTATAACTGCAAATAGTATAAAGTGGACGTCTCATATAGGATTGAGGTACAGTAAAATTCTTGGGGTTAGAATGGCATGTTTCAGTGCATTTTACACTAAGTATTTTATTAGAGCTCTCTGAAATTTTAATTATTAACTGGGGAACTGATATACGGGCTATTACATATAGCTAGGAAATTCATCTTTTCCATGGGCTGTTGTCATAATTTGGCACTATATCTGGTTTTCACCTTTTGTGATATTTTACCTCTGCTGAAAAAGTGTAATGAAACTAATGGCTAGAATGTGTGCTTCCTAAGGTCTTTTATCAAAACTAAAAATTATACATATTGTAACAGAAGGATATCTATCAATTTATACACACACACACACACACACACACACACACACACACACACACACACACACACACATATATATATATATATATATATATATATATATATATATATATACACACATATATATATATATATGTGTATGTATACATATATATAACATAGCTATAGCTTTTTTAATGTTACATCAATATTCCCATTTGTTTACACATAAAACAGCATCCACAATGCATTGTAAATGCAAATGTCGAAGCAACACTATGCATGCACCAAGAAACAGTCTCAGAGCATACAAAAAGTAAACTAAAATAAACTAAAATAAAAAAAAAAAATACAAAACACGTCCCCTGCTAATTATAAATACTAATTCCAAGATCACGGAAAATGGAGGAAAGGAATATTTCCAAACTCCAAGAATTGTGTGATCTTACATACCTGTGGACAGTCTGTTTAGTAGACCAAAAACAGACAACTAAACAGATGTTGATTGTACACACTTTGGACCTAACCATCTAAACTCATGCATACATACATACATACATGGGTGTGTGTATATATATATATATATATATATATATATATATATATATATATATATATATATATATGTATGTACACCTGTATATAGAGACACATTAGGTGATATTTGACCAGAGGTACTTTTGACTGAAGTAGGAGATATGAGAAAAAAATGACTGAACGTGCATTTCACTGAAAAGCCATTTTGATGAAAACTTTTACAGTTTAGGGATGGCAATTATAATGTCATTTTTTAAACATGGGAGTTGGTAGAGTAGTAATTTAGATGATTTTGTCTGGTTGGTAATTAAAATTGCCATGTTGTACCCCAAGATAGGAGGATGTGGATGTGTGCGTGTGCGTGTGCGTGTGCGTGTGTGTGTGTGTGTGTGTGTGTGTGTGTGTGTGTGTGTGTGTGTGTGTGTGCGCAAGTGTGTACAGAGAGATACAGAAATATATAGCATTTTCAATATTCCATACCTAATAGCCATCATTCCAAATGTATGAACAACTGATGGAGTTGGGTCAAATCCAGTGTTGTTTTTTTTTTGTTAGTAACTGATTATCCAGTTGCTATTACTTGAAAGTTTCATAATGAAATATGAAAAGGGAGCTGACATTTGGCCATATATAGATGGATGCTGCATCTGTCTGTTTGCAGGTGCTGACTGCTACAGATTTTCTATTATGGCTGCTGTTATTACCTTCTGAGTAATAAGCACAACACAATAATGTTTGAAAATTCAAAAAAAACAGGATTTTAAATAAGAAGGAAAAGTTATGGATAGTTAATTTAGGGGCCATTTATAGGCCATGTTTAAATGAACATATTTAACTAGGTGTCAATATGGAAATGTTATTATTTTAAGGGCTTGTGTGCAATTTGATATATATATATATATATATATATATATATATATATATATATATATATGTGTGTGTGTGTGTGTGTGTGTGTGTGTGTGTGTGTGTGTGTATATTTTTTTTGTAATATATATGTGTGTATATGCGAACACTAGTTTTGGTGATTGTGATTTAATATGTTTTCATTAGTAAGATACTATGCCATACTTTTTTGGTTCTGTTTATTGTATGTTATATTTAGGTTTTTCATTGTACTTAATGTGAAGTATGGTTAATATTATTTAATGTCATTAAGTGGAGAGTGTGACTTTAAAACCACAGAGAATGTAAGGAGAAGCAAGACATGAATGTACTGTCACACTGATGATGCCAGGAGTGAAACCGGTATGTGTCAGAGGTACTAGTCCTGAATGTCGTAGTGTGGCAGCCTTCATTTGTATTTTCCTGCTTCCACTACTATTAAAGAAGTTAAATGACTTTGATTATTTTTTCATCTTGAATGTAAAGGTAAATTCTTATGCTGGACCCAGTTGTGAGGTGTATTTTGGTTTGGTCTGTGCATTCAGCGTTCGTTTGCGAGCACTAGTTTTGTTGGGTGGCTATTTATCACTGTGTGCTGCATTGTGTATTGGGCCCTGATGTATGGGGCTAATTGGGATTATAGGTGGATTATTTATGGCAGCAGGAAGTTATCTTCATTCTTTCATTTCTAATCTTTCCCAGGATAAAGATGATGCTACATGTTTTGGAGGCAGCAATGTTAGTAACAAAATGGGAACAAATACCGAGGTGAGACGCATCTCAGAGATGGAACGCTTGCTCCAGGAACTTGGTGTGACTACAAAGAAATTACTTTCTACAGTATGACATATTAAACTTTTGAAAGCATATCTGGGAGCAGAAGTTGCACCACATGGACTGAGAGTGTATGTCGAGCCTTGTATGGTCAAGGAAGATAGTGAGTTTATGTTAAAATGGTGCTCTGTTCAGAATGTTGCATCCAAACTTTTTTCATTGAATTTTGGATAAGTTTTATGAGAACTCTTTGGTCGATATAAAGGGCAAATTGGACTCCATCTTAGATACTATTCAACAATATGAGCAGCAAAATGAGTATAAAAATTGTATGATATATTGAAGAGGTAGGTGCTTTTGAAAAAAGAGGATAAAACCAGAAAACTAAAGAAATTTAACAGAGATGCTAATGACTTTAAAAATAATATGACCTTCTCTTGGAAGACATACAAACATGTTGTTAAATTTTTGGGGTCGGCCAATAAATAACAGAGAGAAAAGAAAGAGAGGGAGACCGATACTGAAATACACCCGTAGTTCCAATTTAGCAACAGATTCGAGTGTGGCAGATTTTTCTTCTAATGCACGTAGCACAGACATTGATAATGATTTTTGAGACACCCTTGAATTGGCCTTTCCATTACACAAGAAGGCAAGAGGCAAAACAGGCCCTTTAGAAGGGGCGGAAGAAAGCATCAAAAAGGTAAAAATGGGATACCATCGAAAAGACTTTCAGGGATTTGATAAAAATGTAAAGGATACTAATGATTGTTTAGCTGTTAAAAATTCTATTTGTGATGCTGATTTACATCAGATTAATGATTTTGATGTTTATTTGGTTAATAGCAGCATTAATGTGTTGGAAAATGGAGATGACCTAATAGTGAATCGTTCTGTTTTGACAACTGGAGAAAAAAGTGTACTGAATAAAGGGTTAAATTATGTTCCATCACATTTTGTGTCACAATATGATGTTTGCATGGATTCAAAATGTATTTAGAACTGAATGTTAAATATTTTTTAACAATAAATGTGAAATTGCATATTCTGAACCTTTATGTTTTAAGGTCAAGAAATCCTCTTTTAACCCTCCTTATCACCCTAGGGTGAAACTTTTTGAAGAATCTGTGTTAAAAGATTTGCATGTTAATCAAAATTCAATATTTAAACATCACAATAATAATTTATCTAAAACTGGATGGCAGAGTTTGATGTGATTGAGGGATAATAAGGATGTGGCTATTCTTAAGGCTGATAAAGGGGGGGGGTACTATGATATGGGAAACAAATGAATATACTAGAGAAGTTCTGAGACAACTGGAGGATGTTAGATACTATTACAAGTTGCCCTTAGATGCTACTATAGATTTGAAATATAAGATTGATGCAGTACTTTTTATGTTATCATTTCCAATATTTTTGTATGCCGGGGAAAAGACATTTCCCAATTGCAACATTAGAATGCAACATTGGAATACAGCAGCATACTGACACACACACACACACACACACACACACACACACACACACATGCATATACACCATATATATGCACACTCACATGTTTCATATAGTTAAATTATTGCTAACTAAAACACTTGCTTGAGTTGTTTCCCTTTTACAAAACCAGTCTTCATTTGAAAATACTCCTATTTCTAAAACCCTTTCAAAAAAACTAAGTTCCAAGTCTCTCTTTAATGATCAGCTATTGCTATTTTACATTTGAAGTCAAGTATCTTTGCACATTTTTGTTTAAATGAGAACATTAATTACAAATCTCACATATTATAGCAATAACCCATGCCTGGGTATGGGTAATGCTGGATTTACCCACGGTTGGCGTGATTTGGTCCCAAGGGCGAAGCCCGAGGGACCAAACAAAGCCAACCGTGGGTAAATACAGCATTACCCACACCCAGAAGTGGGTTATTGCTATTATACCATGACATTATTTAAGAAAAGAAACTATTACTTTTCTTAAATAATGGCATAGTATAATGTCTGTTTGCTGCCCTTCCGCAGATGTCTGGCATCCGCGGCAGTTCTGATGTACTGCGCGCCTGCACAGTACATCAGAGCTGTGGGCAAAAGCAACAGAGAAAGCAAGATCTCTGTTGCTTTTTTTTTAGTGTTTCGCTATGTTAAATGGGTTTAACATAGCGAGACAGCTTTAAAATAAGCAACGGAGATGTTATAGTGGGAGTATAGCAACTGGCCTATAATTTGACAAGTCAGTTGAGGAGCCACCTTTGTGCAAAGGTATGATATAGGAAATTTTCCAGAGTTTGGGGATATATTGTTCCGAGATAGATCAGTTAAGTAGAAGAGAGATGGGATAAGCGATGGCACCTTCTCCCAGCCTTAGGAATTCATTAGGGAGTAGGTCAGTAGCAAGGGTAGTGGGCTTTAGTTTGAGTAGAAGTTTTTTGATTGTACTAGTTTGTATCAGCCTGATGGAAAAATAATTTGGGTTAGGTTCAGATTCAGATGGGATTCTTAGTGGGGTATGGCTGTCATTTTTTTTTTTTACTAGAGATGGTATTGAATTGATAAAGTGTTGGTTAATGTGTGATTCTATGCTCTCTGTCATATTTATAGTAGTAGGAATTGGAGCTGCAGATTGACCAGGATTAAGGAGTTGTTTTATGGCTCCCCAAAATTTTGGAGGATTGTTTAGGTGAGTTTGTTGGATTGTGATGTAATAAGCCTTTTTGTCATTTTGGATTTGTTTTTTTTGGCTTGGTTTCTTACTTGTCAATAGGAGATTAAGGAGGATTCATTTTTTGGTCACTTGGCATTGAGACCAGGCTCTGTCTGTCTGCTTGAGGAGTTTTCTGGTGTCCTTGGTTAACCATGCTAGGCACTTTGTTTTGACACAGATCCTTCTAAGGGGTGCCTGACTATTTAGAATTTCCAGGAATTTCTTGTTGAAGTATTCAACTGTGGAGTCAAGGTAAAGGTGTTTCAGAGAGGTCCAGTTACAATGCTGTAGAAGTAAATTGTGAGTTTCAGTGGAGAACTTTTTTTTTTATTGTGAATGTCTTTAAATATGGTGTTTTGTTGAGAGTTAATCTTATGTTTAATTAGGTAGTTGGAATGATGGCTACTGAGAATGTGAGGAAGGCAGCAATGTGACCACGAGAGGACCTGTTTGTTAGTATCTGGTCCAAATTTGACTGCTTGTTGCTATGTTTATCAATTTTGGTGGGGGAGAGTACTGTTTGAGAGAAACTATAGAGGTTAATAAAGTTGGTAGGGCTGTTTGAGGAGCAGGTGTATCAATCCAGGTTGAAGTCTCCTATTATAATAGTTTCCTGATTAAAGGTGGGGGCAGACTAGCTGAGAAGGTTTTGAATAATGGGGGGGGGTTATTACCTGGAGGGATATAATAGCTATTATTATAATGTGTTCTTTGAAGTTTATTTGGAGGTGGGAGATTAATATTTTTGAATTTATTGTGTTGGGGGGGGGGTTCACACATTAGGCATTCCAATTTGTGTGTGTCCTTGTACACTATGGCAATACCACCTCCATGGTTCTATGCTCTATGTTTCTGCTATAATAACAATAATCTGGAAAGTAAAAGTTAATGGTTGTGTGGAATTCATGATCTTTATTTAAGATGCTTTTTAGGTTCATGTTTAAGATTAGTAAGTCAGTGCTATTGTGTGTTAGAATGTTGATGTTGTGAGATATTGTACTGTCTAGTGGAAGACCAGTTAGTTGCTGGGGTTAATGGCCTGGAATGGAGTGTATGCCCCCACATAGTTTAAGGTGATTGACTTTAGAAAGAAATAAGCTTGTAATTTTGGGTAGAATTCCGGCAAATTTACAGAGTAGGTAGGGTTTTGTGTATAGATCAGTGTATTTGATTGAGAAGTGTTCACTGGTGGAGCTACTATAGAGTTGGGGAGATATGACAATGCAAGTGAAGCTAGAGTTGCATAGGGTGGTGATTAGATTAGTTGGAGAGTTGATGCTAGTGGTGTGATATTTGTTATAGGAGCTGGTGTGGTAAGCTATGATGAGTAAGCATAGGAGTGATATGTGTTGAAGTAACATTTTAAATTAAAAGAAAAGGTAGAGTAGAAAGGTGCATGCAAGAGAAGGAAATGGGCTAATTTTAAACTTATGAGTCTCCCCTATTGAGACCATCAACAAAATGTGTCACTGTGAATGGATGAGATAGTGTGAGATTTGGGTTTAGTGGTTGGCTTGAAAGGTGAGTTGGGAATTGGGTAATTTGGAAGAGGACATGTTTACATAAATATAGGGAAAGTGGGTGGGTGGTAAAGAGGGGTAGGGTAGCAGTGCAGAGGGAGCCCAAGCTGAGCAAGGGCAAATGGAGTGGAAAGAGCCACTGCAGAAGAGGAGCTGCAAGAAATCTATCTGTTAATCAGTATATGCTTTTAAAATTTCAGTTCCAGTTGTTTGTGAGAATACTTGCTTCACAACATAGATTGCCATATATTTATAATTTTTTGTACTAGATTGTGTGCATTCACATTGCATCCAGTATGGTTTGTCCTAGAAACCTATATTTTAAGAGCCAAATGGCTTTCTGCAGATGTCCCGATGAGCAAATGGAGTTTATTACTGGGTTAAGATGTTTTACCATTTCTGCTACTACTAGAATAGCACCAGGTCCAAGGCCATCTCTAAATTGTTTTAGCAATGGCCTCAGCAAGCAAGAAGGATATTAAAAGGGGGGATGCTATAAAGAATAAAGTTGAGAAGGCAAACTAGGTGCCCCCATGGGTGTGCACGCCACTAGAGTAGCAAACAGATAACAATGATTAATACATCATAAAATTGTATCAATTGCTTTACATACTCTGTGTTGAAGTGGTGCTGAATCAAGTTGCAATCAACATTAACAATAAAACGAAAGTTGTTTTTTACATATCCAACATTATATGTCTGTGCAATGCACTCTTAGTAATAGTAGTGAGGGAATTTACAGGCCAGTGAAGAACATGCTTAAAATGTTTCACTTCATTGTTAGCAAATACCAGCTAGGAGCCTTGCAGTTAGATCTCAGCATAGTCTTATTAAAAAGAATAGAAATATGGAAATCAATTAATAGGAGTTTTGCACAGTAGGTAATTACTAATAAAATAACATTATACACAAATCCATGGCCAAGCTTAGTAGAATGTAAGAACTGTACTCACGTTTTGTGATGAATAATGTATCAGCTATAACTTTTAATGTAATAACATTAGAGGTATCCCATGTATCCAGAGGCTAAGTATGATGAATTACAGCAAATATTCAAGCAAAAAATGCGAAAACTGGCATGCATACTACGTGGTGGGGACCGAGTTTCAGTTTGATCTGGGGACTACAACATTTTAAAAAAAATGGTACCCTAGCATGCTCACTACTATTAGTAAACTTCTGGTGGGGGGTGGGGCTAAAAACAGTGAGCTGCTTGAGTAATGAGTATAGGTTTGACTAATGGGAAATGAGATGATAAGTACAGAATGGCCTGTCCCTTACCACACAGAATAGGAGCTGCAAGAAATCTATTTGTTAATTGGTAAATGCTTTTAAAATTTCAGTTTCAGCTGTTTGCAAGAATACTTGCTTCACAACATAGATTTCCACTTATTTCTTATTGTTTGTATTCGATTATGTGCATTCCACTGCAGCTAGTACAGTTTGTCCTGGAAACCTATATTTCAAGGGCCAAAATTGCTTTTTTTGGATGTCGTGATCAGTATATGGAGTTCATTACTGGTTTAAGGTGTGTTTACTGTTTCTGCTGCTACTGGAATAGCACCAGGTCCAAGACCATCTCTGAATTGTTTCTAGCAATGGCCTCAGTAACCAAGTAGGCTGTTAGAGGGGGGTCGCTATAAAGAAAAAAGGTGAGAAGACAAACTACATGCCCCTGTGGGTGTGCATGCCACTGCAGTAACAAACAGCAAACAGTGATCAATGCATCATAAAATTGTAATAATCACTTTACATACTCTGTACTGAAGCCGTTTGGCTGTTGGTAAAGAGAAGTAGCCCAAGGACATCTGTTCCTTCTTACTACTTTGGGATTTTAGTTAGGGAGTATTCATTCCACATTATAAAAGGGGATTGCCAAGGGTTCATGATTCCTGAACTTAAATCTGTACTGGAACATATTTGCTATCAGTAAAGTGAAGTAGCCCAAGGATGTCTGTTCCTTCTTCCACTTATAATTGGGAATTGACTATGGTTCATGATTGCTGACCTTAAATCTGTACTGGACCATCTTGGCTATCGGTAAAGAGAAGTAGACCGAGAACGTCTGTCCCTATTACTGCTGTGGGATTTTGGATAGGGAGTATTGCATTCCATTTTAGAACTGGGAACTGACTATAGTTTGGGATTGCTGACCTTAAATTGTTGTGCACACTATGTAGAGGGGACCAAGTTACACTTCCATCTGGAGACTCCAGCATTTAAAAAATCCATGTTATGTTATCCGTGGTATGTTAACACACATTGAATATAGGTTTTAGAGCTTACTCAATAAGAGCTTTCAATAAACAATGCACTCTTACTTATAAATTTCCTGATGAAACTGTTTAAATAAATCAGAATAGGAGCATTTACAGATCTTAGGAGTCATACACAGAGAAGAAAGTCACTTCATGTAATATTTATATTTTTATCTTTTAATTTATTGTGCAATTGCATTTCCTGGTTCCCAAATCTGAATGACAGAATTATACTGATGTTGACTTAAACTTTCAGGCAACTATGTTCAAATAGTGCATAAGGAAGCATCTCAGAAATACTTATTTGATATGACAAGGTTGTACAATGTCATTCTAGCAATGCAGTTCCTCCATTAAATGTTCATCATATGGTATAACATCTGATGGTAGTTCGAGGATCAGTTCTCTAACATATTATGCACCTACATTGGTAACAGCTTAAAATATTCCCACCAACCCACCTCCCCAGGTCCTGCCCAATGGCTTCAGTGTTTGCATGATGTTGCCCCAGTCCTTTCATTGTGGATGAAACCAGACATACCTGGGACAGAAAAGACACCTGTGGCCATTTATTCCTAGTCAGGAAGCATAATGAGCTCTTTCCCCCCGTCCAATAACTGCCTGGGTGTCGGTACTGAGTTTCAGTTCCTAAGTAGTGGGCTACCCATCTCTCCTACGGGTGGCTTGCTGATTTGCAATTTCTGTTAGTTTGAGCAGAGTAGACATGCATTCATGCTCTCCTCCCATGCACTCCTCCCCCCTTTAATTGCATTGCTAGAACAAACCAACGTAGCCATTGCAAGTAGGCAAAACACCCAGCCTCCCCTTGTCATTGACAATGCTGCAGATCCGGCAACCTCCACCACCCAGTGAGTATGATCAAGCTGGAATGAGCCACTCTAGCTCATTTACCCCATCTGGCTCCTCAGATGCTCATGCTGCTGATCAAATGCAATTCATCTGGGCTGTAGTCAGGGCTTCATCCTTCTATACCATGGTGCTGGAGTTTGTCAGCTTAAATGTTGATTAGAACATCTGTTTAAAAAATGCTGCTCCATCTGCTACTGCTGTGCTTTAAAGCTAAGTAGATGATAACTGTGGCATTTTACTTTCAAGTGCAATTAAAAATGTGCCTTAGATTTTAGCAGTATAAGATGACCAAAAGGTATAATTGAGCATCCCAGGAGAGTGTTAAAGAAAATAAAGCTTTTATTTCCAAAAGTATCAACACATGATTTTTGTGTAAGTAAAAATATAACTGGATTGAAAAATACCATTTTGTGTAGTACTTGCAACAATTTATATATAAGTAAGTTGTTTGGTATCATTCAAAATGTACGCAGTTCAGTAGAAAACCTTCAACACACCCTAACCCCACTTTTATGAGGTCTGATATTCCTTAGTATTAGGATTTGTTAAGCCTCATAAGACCTAAAAGTCCTATATTGTAAATGTACTTTGTACACCTTAAGTTTTTTATTTTTTTTCCTATCACAGCTATCTCTGATCAGTCATGTCTGTGATCCCTCCACCATATCATCTGCATCATCTTTGTTGTTTTTACTGTTTCACCTAATACGCTCATGGGTTCATAGGAAAGTACTAGGCTAGCTGCCCTTTGCCATTTTTTCCATTTTAAGGCTAGCCAATTTCCTGTGGTGCTAAAATGAACTTATCCCATTTAGTTAGTGACTGGCCTTACCCTTCCATGGTCAATTATTATATATTAACCCTAATGAAAACAATTGGAATCATACCATAAATACTTTGAGGGGACCTATGCATGGGATAAAACATTTAGGAGTAGTACAAGGGCAGTCCTGGGGAAGATTTTCTGTTTAAAATGCTGGAACTGTACAAACTACTAAAAACACAAAACGACTAGGTGATTAAAAGAATGAATCACCAATTTATTTAAACAAAAATAAAAACTTTAAGCACTTTTTGTCTGGTTATATACATACAGACTTCTTCAGAAGGTACCATTACATAAACTAAGTCCTGTTTAAATACTCAGCAGCTGAAAAAGTGCTGGAAAATTAGTGATATCTATTAGATCTACTTAATATAATTAGACTTGAACATTAATCCTAATATGAATAACAATAAAGTTGTACATAGCCTGTACATAATTATATATACCTAAAATCAAAACTGTTTAAAGATGTCAAATATACATAATGACATTACATACTAAAACAGTGAGACACAATTATTTGCTATATAAACATTTTACTCAAAAATACTAAATGTCATCTGAATGTTTATCTGTGCAAGCTTTTAAGCTTTAATATGCTCATAACAGAGCATGAATCACTGAGACCAGGATAGTTAAATGCATTTAATTTAAGCTTACACAATAATTCTAACTCTTCTAATTTAAAAGAAGCTGGTCCACCCCTGATGTCATTCACAAACTGGTCTAAAACCATGAACCTAAACTTGTGCTGTGGAAATAAATAGGCATGTGTAGCTAGAGCATTTTCTATTTTAGTATGTTTAATAGCATAGATGTGTTCATAGATCCTTTCACGGAATCTGCATTCCGTTTTGCCCACATAAAATGCTGGGCACACTTCACATCTAGCTAAATAAACAATAAACTTGGTGTTACAATTATATCTAGCTTTCACTTTGTATTTATGTCCATTAAGTTCGAATGGGTTTGTGACGTCTATGAATTTACAATAATTGCAATTTTCACATTTAAATGTACCTGTCACACTAGGTATTTTTGAATGACGTCTTTCTAGAAGTGTTTTTAAATTACTTCCTCTCTTATAAACTATAATTGGTTTAGAACCAAGATGTTCAAACAAAACATGGTTGATTTTGAATATGTCCCAGATTTTTTGTAAAATTCTAACCATGTGGCTACTCTGAACATTGAAAGTAGTTATTAAACTACATTTAAAATGCTCTTCTTTTTTAATTAACTGTTCATTAAGAGGTACATTTATTTCATAATCCAACAAGCATATACCTTCATTTGCTAGACGTTTGACTGTTAACATAAGTTTAAATAAAGATGTTTCTCTTTTACGTGTGACTTCATTGATCAAAGAATCTAACAGATCTTTAGGGTAAACACGATGTAAAAACATGTTTTTCAAGAAGTCACATTCTTCTAAAAAATCAGTATTTAAAGTTGAAATCCGTGAAGCTCTCACCAATTGGCCTTTAACTATAGACCTCTTTTGGTGAAAGGGATTGCAACTTGAAAAGTGCAAAAAGGAGTTAGAATAAGTTGGTTTACGAAAAATGTTTGCTGTATAAGAACTAAACTCAATGTTTTTCTCTAACCAGATAGCCAAATAGGAAATAGCTACTGAATTAAAGCTAAATGTAAACTTTAAGAAGTCCGTAGTAGTTTTTAACTTTTGGACAAATTCCACTGCCCTTACTTCATCACCTTTAAATAAAACAAAGATATCGTCCAAGAATCTAGTGTAATATAAAATGTCTTCAAGTAACATTGTGCCATTGAAAATGTAATTGGTTTCCTAGTGGGCCATGACAAGGTTGGCCACACTAGCGCCACAAGGGGAACCCATTGCCAGTCCTACTTTCTGTAAAAAAAAGTTGTTGTCAAACATAAAGTAGTTGTTTGTTAGAATTAGGTCAAGTAGTTCAGTGAACAAAGCTATATCTCTATTAGGTGCTCCATGTTTACGCATTAGTGCTGTTACCCATTCTGTTTCCCATCCATAGATGCAAGTTGTACTTGAATATCGATAGAGATGAACTTTGAATTATGTGGATGGGGAGTCTGCTTTGGAGCAACAGCATCCTCTTTGAGATGCAGCTGTCCCTCCAAATTGTTCTGTTGACATTACAGAAGAGATTTATATCTCTAGATTGTGTATATCTGATGCTCTTTGACTTGCTGATGTGCAGTAAATCCACTGGTAATGGGTGGGAAGATGCCTTGTATGCCAGACACAGGTCATCTCGTAACAGTCTGTAGGATACCAAGTATAGTGACAGGGCTTTGAAATTGGTCCATGTAGGACATATTGTTTTGGCGGTGTATCCTTTTTGTAAGGCATCTGTGTGGTGTGTAGGTGTTCCAGTTGTTGCATTTGTTTGGGCAAATAATGATCAGTCATGGTGAATAAAGTAGCTTTACCATTTCTAGTTAAGAGAATTTTTTTGCCACAGTTTGAAATGGAAAAAAATATCAGAGATGAAAGTTAAATAAGCAGTTGGAGAATTGTGAACATCAAGCACAGTGTATATGGCACTAACAAGAAAGAGCAGCTCAAGCTAAGAGCATGGGCTGCTACACTGTGCTGAATTTCATTCAAAAATCATGGAAAATTAGCAGCAGCCTTTGGAGGAAAGCTCCAAAATCTGCAGTGATTTTACTCACTCACACACTTCCATTGTGACATAGAATATTTTGTGTTCTTCATATGAAACTGTGACTTATCCAACAGTAAATATTTTATCTTGATTGTAGCACATGTATTGAGTGCAGTCCAGAAGTGGGACCTAGACTCGAGATTATTGTATGTTGCTAAAGTTGGCAATGACTCACAATCATCAATAGAAAGTATGTCTTGCTGATTTCATAGTTTCCATGTAAATGTTATGTATGTCTGTTTTTATCTTCCAGTACCTGTTTAACTTATTTCATTTGTTTTTGCATCTTTCGTCTTTTCCTGGTGAGGGGTCGCCACAGCGGAACTCCGGTCCGCTAATGATTGGCAGTAGATTTTTATGTGCTGGCTTGCTGGGCCTAATGCACAACCTTCAATGAAGGAACACCCATTCACGCATGTTGCCACACAGAAGATGCTCTAATTGAGAATCGAACGGGCAACATCTAACTGTGAGGCGACAACGCTACTGCAGCACCACCACCGCAGTAACTTATTTAATGTGTACCTTTCTAAATTGGTTGGTGAGTCATCCTGTATTTGCTTTCCTTTCATCAATTACCTTAGGATGAAATGCATTCATGCAAGTAAAGTTTGCATTGTGGAAAAAATAATACATAAACTAATATGGCATTTGTTACTAATTGAAAGACAACGTTTCACAGTTATGCAGTAACTTGATAAAATAAGAAAACCATATCACAGCTTAGAATTTGGCTTTATGGACTAAAATGTGATAAAGAATGTAAAACTCAAGGAATATACACATTAAAGGAGACTTGGAACATTATTTATTTGACTACATCAGCTCTGTTATTAGTGAAATTTTTTTAAGAGTGTAATGATGTATTCATTAAGTGTTTGTTTTTAGAAAGACTCAGTGGAATTATGATCATGTGAAATTCGATCATATGGCAATTTGAAATTACAAAGTTGATCCATATATAAATATATATATATATATATATATATATATATATATATATATATATATATATATATATATATATATTGGTACTGACTGTCAAAAGGTTACAGTACACTGTAGCCATGAGAGTAAAAACCTTTTGATCTGGAGGAAATACGGAACTACGACCCGAATTTTACAAAGCTTTATTCAAGAAAAAACATCATAAGGTATTTGAGCACTTTTGTTCATTAGGTAGTGTTACATGGTCGAACTTCTTCAGAAATACAATTCTTAACTTGCAGGTTCATGCATTTAAGACTTTTCTCTGGCTATTGAGGGGGAGGGGTTAGCTCCACGTTATCTGATCCGTTTTAGTAAGCTTTTTGCATTTAGGTTCCCATTCAAGCCCGGGGGCATGTCAGCCTGGAGTTTCATCTGCCATCTAAGTTCTCTGATTTCCAGCCGGGGGTTGGTATCACCGTGGGGGATGGTGAATTTTTCCTCAATCCCGGACATATTCAAAAACATTTAAGTTACCATTCTTTTCAGATTTGTCAACTCAAATAACAAAAATAACTAATTAATTACAATTATTTAATTTATATGGTATTGAATGTATTAAAATAAGCATTTTAAAGATATTCTCCAATATGCAGAATTTTTATAGAGAAAGTGAAATTAAAAAGATGGAAGAAGTCGGCAACTAGAAAAATAGGGCAGAGAAAACAGAATCTAGTGTACATTCTGACACTGAGGATAAAAAAAGATAACCTAAAACCATACAGAAAGCTATTCAAATGAATAAAAAAAGAGAGAGAGGAGAGTGAAAGACAAACAGATGGACAGAAAGAGAGTGAGCTCCAGAGAAGACTGTAGGGTATTACTTTACAGGGAGAAATCTAAGTTCATTTTTGGATCTTTTGAGCTAGTGATTGAGATATTAAAGCTTTCATATCCAAATAGAAGACCAAAAACATTCTTACCTCTGTCATTCCTGAATGTAAGTCTGGATATAATTTATTTATTTATTTTATTTATTTTTATTTATTTATTTATGTATTTATTTATTTATTTATTTATTTATTTATCCTTTGCTGACCTAGTGGCCTGTTTTCGGTGGAGGCATGATGTGGTATGTGCCCTACTCTATTAGCGAATACAACCCTTAACTTTACCCTATCCTCTGAACCTGCTCAATTTATCAATAAACTGTTTCTAACCCATACATACCTGCACCATCAACATTTATTTTGTTTTATTTAACATTTGTTTACCGGGGAAGTCCGATGGGCATACGTAACTATGATGCAGCTGTCTGACTTGTTGATGTTCACAAAGGCTCCTTCAGGTCCTGGCAAATGTAGTATCTCTCAAAATTTGTCTGCCTGTTTCTTAAGATTGAGGCCCAGGGTAGAAGCATGAAAATTTTTGCTTTATGCTGTTTAATCCCAATCACACTGACTGACTTCTTGACAATGAATCTGTCTTACCCTGCTAGACCAGAGTATTTGTTATAAGTAGAAGAATGGGTGAGGCAAAGACAGATTCAGATGCAATAACATCCTTAATGCGTTAATGGGGATTTTGCATTAGGCCTAACATTTTCCTTCAGAAATCTGAGATGCATGCTGTTAAACTATTCTAGCCCTTTGATGTATTCACACTGGCATGCATGTGCTGATTCAAGCTACCACACAAAGCATTGCTTCACATTTCATTCAGCATACTTGGCCCCTTGCTATTAGTCTTATCCACCAAAGCCTCTGTCAGGGTTTGTCAGTGTTATAAATCAGCCTAGCTCCCTTCCCTAGGATTGATACCCCCATTCATTGCCTCCTTTCCTAGCTGGCTGCTCCACTGCCTGAATCACTAGTTAATCCAAGGTCATCTACGTTATAGACAGGGCTTCAGATATTTGAACCACATACCTTTCTACAAATGGAGCAGAATAAATCTTCAAATTCTGTAAAAGAGACCTACTGTCTGACCTACAGTTTCATTTTGTCATTCAGATTCAACAACATATACTGTATTACTTTAGCAGGATTCAGATTAGCACATTTCTTCAATGAATTATTCACTGAAGCAAACTTTGTAATACCATAAGTAAATTATTCCCAAGCTTCTATTCCTGATTATTAATGGCAAATTTCCAACAGAAAAGGTGGCACACACTGGTGTGAAGGCCCCATCCATTAGCCACTTTATAAAAGAGACATGCCTGTCTTCTTCCCTTCCTGTGATCTCATGCTGAAATCTAAAAAACTGGAGATATTCACCCAAACCCAGGTCCAATTGACTCATCCTTAAATCAATCCAATAACCTAAACCCCACTAATAACCCACTACTTAGAAAACCAAAAAACTCACTCTCAATAGCTAACCTTAACATACGTAGTATTAATAATAAAACAACTCAACTACATGCTCTCTTAGAACTGTACTCCTTTGATATTATTTGTCTAACAGAAACCTGGTTAAAACACTCAACAAAAGACAGCGAAATCATTCCTCCTGGCTATAATATCCTACGTCTCGACAGAGAATCTAAAAAAGGTGGTGGTATAGCTATCTGATTTAAATCTAGCTTTCAAATAACCACATTCCACCAAAAACCTCCCCAGGATTCCAATACTGAAATTCTCATTACCAAACTTGAAATAAACTCGGTCAAATCAATATTTATTATCTGCATTTACTTTCCCCAGGAAATAACATTTCCACCATAGAAAAGATCCTTTGTTGGCTATCACTAAACTTACCCCAAGAAACAATAATCTTAGGTGACGTTAATATCGATTGGCAATCTTGTAACAACAAACAACCTACTAGCCATATTAACCTCTATGGATTCTCTCAGACCATCACCTCCCCCACTAGAATAAATAAAATTAACAAAAAGGAAAGTACCATAGACTGGATACTCACCAACAATCAACCCCATACTTATGAAACAGGAACCCTCCCTGAGGATATAAGTGATCACTTATTAACCTACATCATCAGACTCAAAACCAACCCTCCTACCCAAAACATAACCAGAACAATCAGATCCAAAAAAAATTTTAACTTGGAACTATTTCAAAATGAACTGATGGCATGTAATTGGACACCTCTAAAACACCTTTCTCTTGATGAAGCTGTAGATTTCATTAATGCTAAGTTTCTGACCATACTCAAGTACCATGCACCCACACGCCCCATTAGAATCAGAACTAAATCTGCCCCCTGGCTCTCAATTGAAACCAAACAAAAAATTACTCTCAGAAATAAAGCCTGGAACAAATCTCGCTTAACTAAAAACACAGCAGACTACCAAATCTTTAAGCAACTGAGAAATGAAACCAAAAAAGCAATAATGAACGATAAGAAAAACTACTACCTGACACCTCAACATACTCGCCAAAATAACCCACAAAAGTTCTGGGCAAACATAAATCAATTACTACAGCCAAGTAAACCTGTCACACCCAACCCACAAGGCTCTGACATAAGTAACCCCAACCAAACAGCAAATTCCTTTAATTCCTTCTTTACTGAAACTATTCAAACCTTAGCAAGTCAACTCCCCATCAAAAACACAAACTTGTCTAACAGCAACCCAAACCCACCCCCACCATTTCACTTCCAACCTGTCCCTGCAACTTATATTCTCTCCCTTCTCAAAAAACTCAAACCATGTACTCCCTCTGCTGACCTACTACCCACAGAATACTTGCAATTAGCAGCTAAATCAATAGCCTTCCCAGTTTCAATACTGATAAACAGAACCATCACTGAAGGATATGTGCCTAAACTTTGGAAAATCTCCCATATTATCCCACTTCATAAGGGTGGAAATTCTACTGAAATCTCTAATTACCGCCCTATAGCCCTTCTTTCACCCTTATCTAAGATTATGGAAAGGTGTATCCACAAGCAACTGCTTCACCACCTTCTCCAAAATAACCTACTCTCTAACACCCAACATGGTTTCAGACCATCCCACAGTACCACCACTGCCCTCATCTCCTTTACAGACACAATCAACAAAAATCATAACAACAACACCCTTTCCTCTGCACTTTTCTTGGATCTATCCAAAGCTTTTGACATGGTCAACCACCAAATACTCATAAGCATTCTTCAATCCTTATCAATTGATACCCAATCTATTAACTGGTTTAAGTCCTACTTAAGTAACAGACATCAAGCAGTACTCTGGAACTCCACTCTATCCTCCCAACTACCTGTCAACATTGGTGTCCCACAAGGGTCTATACTAGGTCCCCTCCTATTTTCTTTATTTATCAATGACCTACACCAAGTTGCTCCCCAAGCTACATGTATACAATACATGACGATTCAACACTAATCTGCTCAGCCACATCTGTATCAGACCTTCACTCCCTCACACAACACATATTTAACTCTGTAGAAGAATGGTTTTCCCAGCACTGCCTACTACTTAACCCTAAAAAAACTAAACTGCTCCTCTTTACACCTTCCAGCAAATCTCCCCATATTGACTTTACTATAACATCAAAAAATGGCACACCTATATCACAAGACTCTACTACCAAACTACTAGGCATTACCATTGACAACAACCTTAACTTTGATACCCACATTGACAACACACTTAAAACCATTAACAAGAAAATAGGCTCTCTTTACAGAATCAAACCTTTCCTCACTCCAGAATCTAGAACAACTATCGCCCACTCCCACCTTATCTCACCCCTTCTCTATGCCTCTCCCATATTTACCAACTTATCAAAAAAGAATCTGTCAAAACTAGGAATCTCCTACCACAACATAGCCAGATTTGCCACAGGAAACCCCTACAGAACCCACCACTGTACTAATTTAAAACAACTAGGCTGGCTGGAATATCGGCAGCAACTAAAAATTAACCAACTTGGCATAGCCCATCAAATTCTGTATCAACCTGACAAAACACCTATACTATCCAGTCTGATTTGTCCATACCATAACCTAAAGTCCCTAAGATCTGCACACAAACTTCTTATAGACACTGTCAAGTCAAACAACAAGGCCGGAGACTCCCTTTTCTCGAACACTGTTGGAAAAGATTGGAACATGCTTCCCTCTGAACTTTCATCTATTCCCTCAAAATCTCCCTTTAAAAAGAAACTCAAGCTATACCTCAAAACACAATGGCTGTGCCCCTGTACTAATCCTGACTAACTTTATTTCACCCCTGACTTTACTTCACATCTGCAATTTCTCAATTTCTATGTCAAATCAGCTTCTACTGACCTGTAACTCCTTCTAAATATCTACTTTTCATCTTATTTTCCTATATCCCTACTCTCTGTACATGTTATTGTATTCTCCATGTATGTCATGACCTACAATTTTTTTGTTATTCCATAACTATTGTACTATCTACTTTACATGTAGTTCTTTAATGTTTTTACTTATTATCATTAGATATTATAATTTTTGGGGCTTATCTCCCCGGGCCTCTACTGAAAATGGACATATATCCACTAGACTAGCCCGGTCAACAAATGTAAAATAAATAAAATAAATAAAAAAATCGCTCCTCCTCCCCCATCCGGGCTGACTGTTTTTCCTTCCTTCATTCAACATGGAAAATTATCCTAGATGTGTGAGGCATTTGACTTCTTTTACCTCCCTTCATATTATTTAGAAAATTCCTTATTGTGTCAAAGCCGTTCACTCAAACCCCATTCTCTTACTTTCTTAAACCATTGGAAAACTGGAAGGTCACCTGTCTTCTGGAAGCAGAAATGACTAAATATTCATAACAACTGTCTGTACAGATTCATATTCTAGGCTTTACAGAGTTTACCTAATGTCCTTTGTGCAACTGACATGCCTCCAAAACCTGCCTTCTCAGGTACACTTTGATTCAGTCATGCTGACAAACCAGATGTCTCCTGTGAGACATCCCACCTCAGTCTTTTGTTTTCAGCCTTCCATTTCAGAACTACTGGTTATACTCCAGCCACTCATTACCCTGCAAGTAAAGTTAGCTGGACATACAGCTGTCAAACAATCCCACAGTGGCAGAATCACAACAGAATCCTTCTCAACCAGCAGTGCCATAAAATAATAGCATCGGCAAATTTATCTTTTCACTTCATTTTCATACAACATAGATTTCTCTACCTCTCTAAACACCTCCATAACATTGCTTTTACTGGGATCATTTTTTTTCTAGATTTCTCAAAAATGTTGATATTTGCATTCTTACTGAAATATAGGTTTAGTGCAGAGATAGTATCCGCTCAGTGCTGGGTTTCAGTGCCTACAACTATGTTGTGTGGTGGTGTGTCTGTATTAATGAGAAGCAAAATCACATCAAGACTCATGAAGCAAGAGAATGACCTTGGTCTTCTACATATTGTACCTACCATCAATTAAAGTCTGCACCATGCCATACTCAACTACCATACTGCCTCCATGTTACCCAGTTCCCATGAGGCTTATCTAAACAAACTGAAACAAATACTATTTTGATAGATTTCCACCATCTATCCAATAACCGGGTAACCTACATTACCACAAACAATGTTAAAATTAAATTGTTATAAAGAAAGTGTGTATATTTTGAAGTTTGGTACTTTGAATCCTGGTGGACTTAATGCAGAATGCTCATGGAAAGTTTTAATTTGATTGTTACATAATTGATGTGATGTGGGTAATTGTTTAATTGAATGACTATATAAGTATTATGGGTCTGTATGTTATTTTGTACTCCTGGTGGCACTAGATGCGGAGGCACTAGAGGTTCTGTGTGTTTTATTAAACCTTCTTCTGGACTTTTTTGACCTTGGTTCTTTTTTTAGTAGTATTGGGCACAGTTTTTTTTTTTTTTTATTTTATTTGTTGTTGTTATTACCACAAACAAATATGCATGACACTTCTTAGATTTCACAAGTCCTAGCTCCTTAGGCCAACTAGTATCTCAAATGTTGAACCTAGATCTCATGAATCTTTCCTCATTAAGCCCCTTGCAGTTCATTTCTCCCTTCAGAAACCCTCAAGCTACATGCATGTCCAGAATATATGATTTCAAACCCTACCTCCATTTGCTCAAGGACTAAACAAGGACCGTAAATAAATTAACAACTAAAACAAACAGGACTCCATGAACCTTGTGTACCAGCATCACAGAGTACTGTTTGTGAGCAGGGAACCAGTTACATTAAGTAGGTCCACTATCTTTATCTCATTAAAGTTATATTCCACCCAGCATCTTGGCTTTTTTAAAGTATTAGCTAGTTCATGAATTCAGAGTTGACATGCATGTAGCATGAGGAACACCCCCCTCTCCCAGAGCAGTATGGACTTTGTCTAAGCTCTTGTACTGTATCTTTTCTTGACCAAATCTATTTTTAACTCATCCCTTTACTTTTACTTGTATCTCAAACAATACAGGAGACTGCTATTCTGAGTTTAGTTTTTCTTTTTCTTTTTTTTTTCTCCTCTGCATCATTAAACCTTACTTCATTACATTTGTAGTGTGTAAAGTGAAGCAATGTTTAACTGGGCCAGACTGGAATACTCATTTTAGTATGTAGCTCTCATACTTACATTAACCTCACTGATTTTTGTATTTATTTATTTTTTTTGCATTTCTTCCCCCATTCTCATGGGTCAGCCCCCTCTGTTCCCCAACCTTACCCCCAATTCCCTTCCACCCCCACTACTGCTACAGTTATAATACTTAACTCCACCCTCTTCTCCAATCTGACCAATCACAACCAACAAAATCCCCTTCAGTCCCATGCTTTTCTACTGTACTTCCATTTAATTCCAGCATTTGATTTTACAAGTTTTTCTGCTGTTTTTTGTTTTGAGTACTTTCATTTAAGCATATCCTGTCTTCTCTAATCCCTCCCACCACCACTACTCTGTAGACTCCTCCCACAGCCTTGCTACTACTCTGTCAAACTTTTCAAAATCTGTTTTACACCTATTAGTACCTCACCCTGTCCTTCACATCTTATAATTCTATTGGTACATCTGTTATTCATAGATAAATCACCTCACTAGCGATATATCTCACATCACATTTCAACTTCTCTTCTGTGTCATTAATCCCTATCCCCATACCTCTTCTATATAATCCCATGCTCTGCTTCTGCATCCCTATACCTTTCAACCTAATTTCTCACTTCAAACCCTTTCCCCATCTCTTGAAATGACCCGAACCACCACATTTCTAGCACTTCTTTCTCGCTTCACCCTGGTTCTTTTTTTACCACAAAATCTTACTTCACTCATTTGGTTCCCCTTTTCTGTATACATACATCTGTTACATCCTTTCTCTCATACCCATCTGAAAGCTACCACATATATATCCTAGCCTCTAGCCTCTCTCAAATAAATAGACTACTTTTCCCCAAATTTAAAATTCTTCCTGATAGATACCTTTTCCTTAACCAACAAAACCACCTTATCAGATCAAGAATAAAAGCTATTACCATCCTTTTACTCTCCAAGATTTTTTGCTACATCCCATTGTGGTGATATCCATCCTAATCGAGGACCTACTTCCTCTAACCTTCTTATACTATATAACAACCATAATTCCTATAAATCCTTAATGACAAGCCCAGTTTAGTATTTTCTGTTATTTATTTATTTATTTAACATTTGTTAAAGTAAAACAATAATAGAGGTTGTTACTTACACAAAGCTACTGGGAGTAATAATAGATGAACAGCTAACATTTGACATTCATATACAAAATAATGTCAACAAATCCCACCATAAGCTTGGCATTATTTATAGACACAAATAGTTTCCCAGCCTTTCCACTAAACAAATCCTAGCTACCCTCTATCTACTTCCCTTTCCCATCTATGGTGCACCATTGCTCACTAATGTACAATCCTCCCGAAAAACAAGCTTGAAATGTGTTACAACAAAATTGCCACATTTGCTGTAAATGCTAAACATTCCCATCCATCACTGTATAGAGTTACAATCCCTTAAGTAGCTAAAACTCCCATACTATCTCTCCTACCTCCAACTAACAACTGCACATAAACTAATCTATAAACCTTTAATGTTTACTGTCCTCACCTCATTATTTAGATACTATCAACCCAATAGAGCTCTCAGTTCTGAAAGCAACACTTTTTGCAAGTGCATAAACCTAACGTACTTGCCGGCTAGCTTCTTTATACCTGTTCTGTTTTCAAAGCCTGGAATGTGCTAACTTTAGCAATTAGGTCAAATCAAAACTGTGCCTCATTTAAAAGTTCTTTACCTGACTACCTCTCTTCTACCTGGATCTGCTCTTGCACCATTCCCCCACCCTTTAAATCTTGACTACCCCTGCTTTCTGAATATATTCTTATTCACTTTACATCTTTCTTACCTACTTAGTTTCTACTTACTAAAATATATTTGACTAACCTACTACGTTTATGGCAGAAACTTCTAAAAATGTTTATCCTTTGCACGTGACCAATCTCATTTTATATTACAAGTTTGCTATAATTGTAACCTTTGCCAAATCCTCTGACATATGTACTGTAACAAATTGTACATTACCTTTCAATGTATATGTGTATGTAACTGTTACAAATGTTAATTCCAGTTCTGTGTTATGTTCGTGGTTATAATTTTTGTGGAGCTTGTCTCCCTGGGCCTCCACTGAAAATAGGCTCTCATCATCCCAATGGATTATCCAGGAAAACAAGTGCCAATAAATAAATATATAAATTATGTGGAAAACGACAGGCAAGCACCTTAGCCAGAACCCAGGTCCACAAAAACTGATAATGTATAAAACACCAAACACACAAATAGACCCAAGGGTAGCCGAATGCTCCAGTGCTCTAAAATTCATATTTATTTCAGGTACATAAGTGCTTTCACAGTTTTAACTGTTTCTTCAGATGTAAATCAAGTAACACAAGTGCTCATTAAATACTCTAGTTTTACAAACCAGTTAATCACATGATTTCACTGAAACCAGTTTAAACAGATACACACACAAAAGCAGTTAAAACTGTGAAAGTGTTTATGTACCTGAAATACATATGGATTTTAGAGCACTGGAGCATTCAGTTATCCTTGGGTCCATTTGTGTATTTGGCATTAAATAAATATATAAATAAATTAATATAACCCCACTATGTTCCATCCTTACATACTGCTACATTCACAGACAAGTTTGATGCTGAACTAAATGGTTTTACTGAGGCTTTAATCCCCATCAGATACAAATGAAATAATATTTTCATGAGTAAACCATATGGTAGAATCATTGTATAAACTAACTATACAATAAAAGAAAGAAACTTCTTTTCTGTTAAGAATAAACTATGTACCTCAACATCTAAAAGTGAACCAACCAGACAGACAAAGGACTTAGAAGCAAAATAAAATGCGGCAAAAGCAGGAATTCAAAATTGCCAAATATGTAAAGTCAACCACAAGGCCTTTTATAACAGTCAAAAACCTAAGAAGCAATACTGAGCACTGCACTGAGCTAATACATAGCAAAAACATATGCTCACCCCTGAAGACATAGTTAACACTTTTACTGATAAATTTAATTCAAGCTTTGCATCCTTACCTCTCCCTTACATTCACCTTAATATTTTTGTTCCCACTCACCATGTGCACATCGAAGACTGTCCTAAAGGCACTCTCTGCGACCAAGACCATTGGCTGCAAAGGGCTCAGACATTCTGCCTGGTTGCTCTTTTGTCAGCATCAGGCACAGACTTACAGACTTTCTACATAAACATAGACAGTCTAGACTTGTGCCTGTGCTATGAGAACTGCTGTAGTCATTCCACTCCACAAGGGAATACTCACTACTGACTCTGGTAACTGTACAACTATAAGCCTCACAAGCTGTGTCTGTAAGGCAGTGGAGTACATCATTATCAGTATAGAACTTACTGACAAGGGCATTAATTTCATATGCCTTGTGTACCACTTTAAACCTCTTTCTCTTTTTCAAACAGGCTTTTAAGGGGAGACCTTTGCCTTGCCCAAAAAGTCAAAAGGGATCTAGCCCTTTGCAACCTTATTTTCATGCACTAAACAAACTAAACAGATAACACCTTAAACACCCACTCACAGGAGCTAAACTTCCACTGTTTCATAAACAGGACATGCTGGTGAGAATAGATATCTCTCTCTCTTTTAAATAATCACACTTCTATGGAATAGATTCCCTTAGGTGTAAAACAAAGTAGCTCCCCAACCCCCTCCTATCATGAAAAATTAATGAGAAGCTGTAAATTCACCTGTGGTCTGCTCCCTCAAACCCTCATCAAAATGGGAAGAAATTAAGTAGTAGTAGTAACTTTGCCTTGTAAGGTACTGACAAAACTGGATCTTACGGCTAGGCTCCAAATGTTTTGGCTGATCATGGCCTAGTAGGAACCTATGAACCCATAATCATGATTAGTTAGACAGCAGTCTATACCGAGAAACATCCTTATCAGCTACACTGGCGAACTGTGCTTAGGTAAGGTAGGTAGGTATATAATGGGAAATTATTAGTAGTGTTAGCAACCAACTGTCCCAGTGATGGCAAGGAAGAAGAGAAGATTAGCAAACTGAGAATCTTCAGCAAAACAAGAACTGTCAACTGTACACTGTCAGGGAGTGAAATCTGTTAGTATTTAGACTAGGCAGAGGACAAACCACAGAGTGCTATCCTTGCAGGTTTGTTGTGACTGGATTATAGGCTCCTAGACATCCTATTTATTTTAAGGAATATACTGGCATATCTATGCTACAGCTGACCGTTTAGCCACCCTGGTATGTGATAAGCATACAGTTGAAGTCTTTAGGAAGATAAATGCATTTAATAAACAGCTTGTAGTATACACTTCCCTTACAAACATAGGTAGCTTTCTAGGCAAACTCAAACAAAGTTTGTTGCATCTTTGAAATTATATACAGCGTCACATGTATAGTTATGGGACATACATGTATTTTAATATACAGTGATGCTCTGCATGAAGGAGAGATATGGAAGCAACCAACTCTAAATGCATATTGGGTTTTCTGAATATACAAATACAAGGCTGATGAACTAGAATAGCTGTTGCTGCACTTATTCCTATATAGTTTATATGGGGTTAAATCCATGTAAAACTGGGGTCAAAGGTAAAGTGGGAATAGACTGCCAAGTCAAGGAAATAATTTCAATGTATTACAAAGCCCTATAATGCAAGATGAACTGTAGAAATTGAATCAAATATTAGTATGTCTTGTGAATACTCCTAATGGGATTTGTAAGTAACTCAGAGGGTAGCTCAAGGAGAAATGTTAACTAAAGGCAGGCAATTGCAGTGCAATAATGTAGTTAAGCTCTGTGTATTATCATGGATACATTTTTTTCTCTGTTGCTGGAACACCATAGGACAAGTGTTAGAACAACTTATAAAAAAGGAGAAGCAAATTCAAAAACCTGGATGGTCCGAAATGCAGTAGACATCCCTATTCAGTCTGGTACCTTTTTTACATATAAGATCATTTAAAATAGTTGGCTTTTTTTATTTTACTTATTTATTTTTTATTTTATTTTTGTTAACCGGGAAAGTCCGACTGGACACAGGTCCATTTTCAGCGGAGGCCCAGGGAGAAAAGCTCCATGATACAATACAATATTAGATTAAAACAGTACAAAGCAATTCTTAACATTTATAAGTAGTACAGAGGACCATTTACATGGCATGTGATAACTCTAGTAGAATATACAGTCAGTACTCTAGTAGAATATACAATTAGTACAAATAATACAAATATATATACATTTTTTTTTTTTTTTGTAGAAATATTAGTAAATATAAAGTTGTAATACATTTATGCTTTAGTATGCTTGTATTTAAAGTTGGAAAATATAAAGTATGTCAAATAAGAATGATACAGATATAATTAAAAACATAAAGTTGGATCGACTTGATTATTACCACAGATGTTCAAGTCCAATTATAACACCAAACTTTTTCTAAACATGATGGCTGACAGGCCTTTGTGGCTGGTGGTCTTTTCCCCATTTGGAATACCAGACGTAGTGCATGGTACAGATGGAGAATCGCTGATGTGCTTGCAGGTGTTATTTAAATAGTACAGAAGATATCTGTTCATGTCCTATTAATCTGATAATGTCTAATTGCTTGTCTTAAATCCAGCTGGACAGACAGGAGATTTGCCATTATTAAATAAATAAACTAAATAAGTAAATTAATGCATGCATGCCATGTCAGGTTGAGAGGCAGTTGTAGAAAATCATTCCAGTGATAGCTACAGACTGAAACAGGTATTTTTCGACAAAGCAATTAGCTTCCTGTTCCCCCAGTTTGAGGAGCAAGTTCTCATACCACCAGATGATATATACCATCTCCAAGGCTGCACAGCAATGAGAAAGGGAGGGATGTCACAGAATGCACAAAGTGGCTCCAGTCAATCACTATTTTCACTCTATTATGGGAAAAAGATTTTCAAGTAATCTTAAACTGAGGAAACTCAAGTCACTGATAAATATATTGTTTTACTTTATTTGACATTTGTTTACCGGGAAGGTCTGATTGGGTCAGAAAGAATCCATTTACAGCAGAGGCCCAGGGAGAAAAGCTCCAGTTCCACACCTACATGTATGAAGTTTATACAGATTACATAAAAATTATATGAGCTACATACAGACATCTACAGACATTATACAGGTAGCATAAAAACTACATGAGTTAGAAGTACATCCAGTCATGTAAAAATAAGAACTTTATACAGATAGCAACAAATTACCTGAGTTACAAGTATGTAGGTACATTGATATGAGGCAAATGGTAACTGTACAAGTAACCGATACAGATATAGCTGACATAAACCAAGACACAGGCAGACATTTATTTATTTATTTGTTTGATGTTTGCTTACCTGGATAGTCCAACTGGGCACAGCCCCATTTTCAGTGGAGACCCAGGGGCAAAAGTCCCAAAAGATATAAGGGACAAAAATTACATAGTAGGATAAACACAAAGAACACAAATTGTATGTAATACACATACACAGTTATGCATAAAAAAGCATATGTAAAGGAGCATAACTAGTGCATAAAATAGTGAAAAATAAACAGCTGTTTCATGTGTTATACATTTATAATCACTAATTTAAGTAGATGTGAAAATGTCACTATTTCTAGAATACAAGGCACTGTAAAAGGTGTAGGTGAAGAGTTTGGGAGCAAAAAGTTTATTAGGGTGAGAGTGAAAAGGCTGGACAGAGTATCTAGAGAGAGAAAGTAAGGTGATACTCGTGGTGAGTTTATAGGTGAGATAATAATAAGCTGGAGTATTTTCACCATAGAACATTTATTGTTGTTGTTGAGTTGTGTTTTTTGTATTTTTAACATTCTACACCACTGGATCATGTGTGTAATAATGTGAAACTAACTTTCCCCTATGTTTTCCAATCTCACTACTGTCAGCACTCTGTCAATGTACTCTTCCATTAATGTGCATGCTGTTTGAAAACTGGAAGCCATCTCTCTCTCTCTCTATATATATATATATATATATATATATATATATATATATATATATATATATATATATATATATATATATATATATATATATATGTATATATATATATATATTTATGTGTGTGTGTGTGTGTGTGTGTGTGTGTGTGTGTGTATGTATGTATGTATGCACATATATATTTTTGGGTCTACTTGAAAACACCCACACGCCAAAACACCGATGACGAGAACACCGAGACCGGAAGATCGACAACTGAGATGACCAACAGTTTAAAAGCACGAAACTTCACATGCCCGACAAACCACAATCCCCACAATCAACAAAACAAAACATATACCATTTTCCGAGAAACACAAACACAACACAAGCACACCAAAAACCTTACTAACCTACACTAAATCTTACATACACAATTATCTATGCACTAACCTTAACCCAATCCCTAACCCTAAGGTCCGTCACTATCATACACTCATCTAACCTACGCCCTTATCCTAACTCACTTAACCTGCCCCTAACTCTAAAGTCTGTCACTATTGCACACTTACCTTACCCGCACCCTAACCCTAACTCACTTAACCTGCCCCTAACCCTAAAGTCTGTCAATATTACACACTTACCTTAACATGTCAGTGTTCTCAACATTGGGCTTTTAAACTGTCGGTCATCTCAGTTGTCAATCTTCTGGTGTTCTTGTTGTCGGTGTTTTGGTGTGTCGGTGTTTTCAAGTAGACCCATATTGTTATGTGTGCGTGTGCCCATGAAACATAAAGTACATGAAGAATAAAAGCAGGCAGAGGCAAGGCTCCAGTTTCTTCAGCTGATTTATTACAAGACACACAAGCGCTTTCACCACAAGGCTTCTTCAGGTGTATAAAAAGCAGCACTCAACACACCCATTCTTATACTAAGCATTAGCTAGTCACATGATTAAAAAGAGAAAACTCTTAAAGGCACAAAAAACAATTGTATTCAGCCCACAGTAAAATGCATAGTAAAATAAATAAAAAACTTCATTGCAAAAACCACATTTCATAAAAGCAATATTACAAAAAATACATATTACAAATACACATAAACAACATAAATGTAACAGATTCTACCTACGTAATGGTCTATTTTTTCAGGATGGGTCTCAATGGTACATGGTCATTAAGACCATGTCCTGTGTTAGCTCTTAATCTCACAATCCATTTAGCCTCCAGGTTCTCAGTTTGAACTCTGGTGTCACCACCCCTCAAGTTCTCATGACATTTACCTAATACCATAAATGTAAAGGTGTGTTGATCATTTGTTTCTTTAATGTGTTTTGCTAAAGCATTGAACAAACTACCCTTCTTAATATGGTATAGGTGTTCCCTGATCCTATCCCGTAATAGTCTATCTGTCCTTCCCACGTAGAATTTGCTGCATACTTTGCAAGTAGCAAGGTAAACCACATGTGAAGTATCACACCTTGCACTGGTTCTTAGTGTATAAGTTACACCAGTGTCTGGATGTAGAAACTCCGTATCTTGATTTATAAATTTACAGAACTGGCACCTAGTGCAAGGTTTAGTCCCTGGTGTATCCTCAGTCCTGATTTGGTCTCTGGGATTGCAAAGTCATCGCCTTAGCGACTTCTTATTTTTAAAAGTAAACTGTGGCTGTGTTCCTATCAGGTTGCTAACTTGTTTATCAGATGTCAAGATATTCCAATGCTTGCCTATGATGTCTGTGTAGTATCTTATATTTCTAGAATAGCTAAAACACATTTTAAGTGGTTGTGAGATTTGTTTCTGTTGACCCCCATTGCATAAATCACTCTCTACCTGTTCAGAGAAATAGAGTCTGGCTCTGCTGTGTCTAGAGTTTCTCACTGTCCTAATACTTTGATTGACAGGTTTCTGGTCATAGCCCCTCTCTGCTAGTTCTATATTTATCTTGTCTAGTTGTTCCACAAAATCTGTTTTTCTAGCATTCAATCTAGAGGCCCTGTAAGCTTGATTCTGTGCAACATTCCAAAAATGTATTGAGGGTGCATGCTATCTTTTCTTAGTAAACTGTTCACATGACATCCCTTCCTAAACATTTTAGTGCTCAGTGCACCATTAAGTTCTTGTATAATAGAGACATCTAGAAAGCTAACTTCAGTATATGAACAGTTCATGGTGAATTTAAGAAAATGTGTTGAAGCATTAATATAGTCTACAAACATCATTAGCTGTTATATAGACCCCCCCCCCCATAAAAGGAAGAGGTCTTCTACAAACCTGCGAAAAAATAATATGTCATCTTTAAAGTCACCCACGACCAAATTATCTTGTTCCCATTTGGACATTACAGCATATAGCTTACAGGGCCTCTAGATTGAATGCTAGAGAAACAGATTTTGTGGAACAACTAGACAAGATAAATATTGAACTAGCAGAGAGGGGCTATGACCAGAAACCTGTCAATCAAAGTATTAGGACAGTGAGAAACTCTAGACACAGTAGAGCCAGACCCTATTACTCTGAACAGGTAGAGAATGATTTATGCAATGGGGATTAACAGAAACAAATCTCACAACCACTTAAAATGTGTTTTAGCTATTCTAGAAATATAAGATACTACACAGACATCATAGGCAAGCATTGGAATATCTTGACATCTGATAAACAAGTTAGCAACCTGATAGGAACACATCCACAGTTTCCTTTTAAAAATAAGAAGTCACTAAGGCGATGACTTTGCAATCCCAGAGACCAAATCAGGACTGAGGATACACCGGGGACTAAACCTTGCACTAGGTGCCAGTTCTGTAAATTTATAAATCAAGATATGGAGTTTCTGCATCCAGACACGGGTTTAACTTATACACTAAGAACCAGTGCAAGGTGTGATACTTCACATGTGGTTTACCTTGCTACTTGCAAAGTATGCAGCAAATTCTACGTGGGAAGGACAGATAGACTATTACGGGATAGGATCAGGGAACACCTATACCATATTAAGAAGGGTAGTGTGTTCAATGCTTTAGCAAAACACATTAAAGAAACGAATGATCAACACACCTTTACATTTATGGTATTAGGTAAATGTTATGAGAACTTGAGGGGTGGTGACACCAGAGTTCAAACTGAGAACCTGGAGGCTAAATGGATTGTGAGATTAAGAGCTAACACAGGACATGGTCTTAATGACCATGTACCGTTGAGACCCATCCTGAAAAATAAACCATTACGTAGGTAGAATCTGTTACATAATATGTATTTTTTGTAATATTGCTTTTATGAAATGTGGTTTTTGCAATGATGTTTTTTATATATTTTACTATGCATTTTACTGTGGGCTGAATACAATTGTTTTTGTGCCTTTAAGAGTTTTCTCTTTTTAATCATGTGACTAGCTAATGCTTAGTATAAGAATGGGTGTGTTGAGTGCTGCTTTTTATACACCCGAAGAAGCCTTGTGGTGAAAGCGCTTGTGTGTCTTGTAATAAATCAGCTGAAGAAACTGGAGCCTTGCCTCTGCCTGCTTTTATTCTTTGGATTTGTTTTGTGTTTTTGCAGAGGTACCTGGTTACTGTTGGAATTATATTCTGCTTTGCTTATAAAGTACATGAAAATGAAAGAACAGAGCTGGGAAAAGATCCAAAATTCACACCACACCAAAAAGAATCCAGCAGTATGAAAATCCAATTTGATTAATCTTTATTTCCATCCAAATAATGTGGTTCTGTTATTGAAAATATCCTATCACTTAATCACAGCTAGTCTTATGCTTAGAATATTTCTCTATGATAACAGATGCAAAAATAATTTATCCCCTCCAATTCCTTTCAGCTGCTAAATATCTAATCATGTGCTTTCATTTAAAAACTGTCATTAAACATGTATCTGCATACAGTTCTATATCGCTGTTGCCTTTACCTAATTGAATACCTTTTTAATCAGGTGACTTATAAAGCCATTCGGTTTTGCATCTTCTTTGACACTGATAATTACCTAATGCAAATCATACCAACTTAACAAACCATTGCAGTAACTCACTCAAATAAGCTTAATGTTATAATTTAATATAAACACTCACATAGACACTTTAGAGATATGTGATGCATACCTAGTACTAACCTTTCACCCAGCATGTGTCTTACCTTACCATTAGCAGTACAAAATTTAAACTTTACAGTAATTTTCTGAACACTCCTTGGGAATGCCATGCAAAGAAAATATATATGCAGGAGCACACAAGTAAGAAATAGTCCACTTGAACAAATTTGCAACCTAACTGCAACTGCAACTGCAACACTAACATAGTAAAAGGTATGAAACCTTGGCAACATTGTATTATTCTACAATCTACCAATCAACATTTTACACTCTAATTTGAATATTTCTAAAGTCACATATAGTGTGAAAAGCTTAGCACACATTTTAAAAGTGGTACACCCTCTCTAGTCCGAACTTTACAAGGAAATAAATCCCTTTAAAAAATTAAGGTATACAGCATATCATTTTATTTATAAATACATTATTACAACATATTACCTTCAAATATGTACTTGCTACATAGAAAGTTGGTCACCATTTATATGACACCTTCATAAAATGTAACATAGTCAATATATGAGCTTTCATTCATGGCTGAAAACAATGGGCAGCTGCTAATTAAAAGTCCATAACTTTCAGATTCTTCTTGTACAATCCATAGTATAACTCTAGGACATACTCTTACTGAGAACTTACTAGAGATCATTGTGTTGTAGCTGTGCATTCAAACCTCTCCTGATAACCATTAGAGTGTGCAAGGTCAGCCTAAGGAAGGTAAAATAAAACCCCAAAATCAGTTAATGTATCATTATGCTGAATCCTTCTGATGCTTTATAAATGTATAGACATCACTCATGTATTCAGATCAGCAGGAAATGTAATGCACCCAATACATTTAACACAGCCACTCAAAATACATACTTTTAAAATCTCAGACACATAGGCACACCCTGGAACATTTTAGCCATTAATATTTTCACTTTGTTACCTATTCTCCCTAGGATTCAGAAAAAGGCTCACCACTTGCAGTAACTGCCTATTACAGGTTGGTCAATTACCCTAAGTGTGAGAAAATGCAATAAAGAGAAAGCTATGCCACCAGTGTGATAGACCTCATTATTACTTCATTAACATGTCTCTGAATCACACACTAGTGCTGTCAAAAACTGATGGTGGAAGAGGTTTCCCAAGTGGCTCATGCATTGCATTGACAAGAATGCCCCCCTCACTCAGACACAAAAACACACAGACACACACACTGTCACAGAATCATTCTTCCATTCACACACAAAACATCTCCAAAACACACACACACATACACATCAACAAACAAGTCCCTACTTGCAGCGTGTCACAGTCACAGAATCACTCACTCATTTACACACATGCAAGCTCCATCACAGGCACACACAGACACAGATATACACACACACACACACACACACACACACACACACACACACACACACACACACACATATCAACCAAAAAGCACCTCCCTCGCAGTGAGTTACAGTCGCAGAATCAAATGCACAAGCACAACACACACACACATACACACACACACATACATACACACACACACACACACACACACACACACACACACACACACACACACACACACACACAAAATCTTGACTACCTGCCTACCCTCCATAGTACAACCTGCCTGGAAAACACACATACTTTCATACAGCTTAATCGTGTCCCTACAGATGGGAACGCACACACACACACACACACACACACACACACACACACACACACACACACACACACACACACACACACTGTCATCTCCATCCCCACTTATTCCCTGGATTTACCTGCACTGTAAATAGTCGCCCATTCAGTCTGATGGGAGTATCATGTTTTAACGCACTGGAATTTTATACAGGCCATCTATTTTTGAATTATTCAACTATGCAAATTGGGAGCTGCTGACATTTCTGTTCGAGATCACATAGCTAATTATCATTAGGCTGCTCCTGCTGGACTGCCACATTATCATGCAGATCTGCCTATGAGACCTCCTTCTAGGCTGAAACCCCAGTGATGGGGAAAAATTTAGCAGAAGGTCAGTCAAAGCATCAGAAAGGCTCACAGTGAGGGAAGAAACCATCCTTGCTGAAACTTCTGTCTTCTAGTAACCCTTTCTGAATTCCAGCCTCTGTGATATAACTTGTTCAAATACTCAAAGTGCTACCCAGTTAAATAAAAATGTATTAACTTTTAGAAAGCAAATCTTACCAAATAAAATTTTTTGACTGTTATTGCAGTGACTTAGTTCCTTGATAATAACAATTTAAAAAGCACAGACAAATAAAATTATGAGTCCCTAAAAAAAAAAAAAAAAAAAAAAAAAAAAAAGATTAATAGAATATTATGAGACATTGCACCTGCCCCAGTCAGAATATCATTGTAATTATTTATTCCCTAAACCACAGCAGTTCCATAGCTCACATTAGGCATAATCAAGAGTGCCTTATAACAAATACGTTTAGTGGAGCATCCAGTGAACTGAGCTCTGGTCATGCTGCAGCAAACATTACCATGTGCCACTCATAGTTGGTCTGTACAACCATCAGAACAAAATTCTTATGTACAAGTTTCAGTAAATTTAACCTTTCAGGTTCATCACGGAAATTATATATTTTTTTATTATTATTATTATTATTATTATTATTATTAATTCCTCGGTTCATCACGGAAATTATATATATATTTTTATTATTATTATTATTAATTCCTCGATCCGTGGTGGTGGTGCTGCGGTAGCATTGTCGCCTCACAGTAAGACGCTGACCGGTTCGACTCTCAGCTAGAGCGCCTTCTGCGTGGAGACATGTGTGAATGGGTGTACCTTCGTTGAAGGTTGTGTGTTAGGGCTGGCAACTCAGCACATAAAAATCAACTGCCAATCATTAGCAGACCGGAGTTCCACTGTGGCGACCCCTAACCAGGAAAAGCCAAAAGATACAACAACATTATTAATTCCTCGTTAACTCACATTATAATAATATTTTAAATGTCCAAAATTCCATCAAATGGTATTACTACCTTTCCCAGAATTTAAAGAATCAGACTCCTGGATCACAATCACACTGTCCAAAGTAGACAGAAACCCTTGCAAAGTGCTAACTGTGGATTTAGACAAAGTAAAAAGCTACATATGTTTGAACAAAAATTTCAGTAATGCTGGGAATGATGACTTGATATCAAAAATAGAATTAAATTGTGGAAACTGAACATAGAAGAAACCATCCTCATGTTCAAAAGATTTCTCACTCCCTGTTCTAATTCGCCAATGAGAGGTAGTCAGCATGACAATGAGAAATATTGATTCAGAGAAATGGAAAAGCTGCATAGAGAAACAACTCATTAAGGGCTCATTACCATTATCTGAAGTGAGCACTGAGAAACCTTCAGAGGTAAGACTTTCATATCACTCTAAGCCTTTCTGAATTGCAGTGTTCAATGAACAGGAAAGAATGGTATGATGAGATGAGAAAAAATATTTTTTATTGTTAATCCATACGAGATAAAGCAGTGGTTTAAAGATTTAAATGAATACTAACATTGGTGATTAGTGTTGAATAAATTGCTAGTTAAGACTTTTGTGCTGTATAGACTATAGGATGAAAGGCTGCAGATTTTTTATAATGTTTAAAAAATAAAATAACTTGTTTCCTTGCAGTGTAGGGGAATAAAATATTTGTCTACATCAAACACTTTACCTACTATCCGTATATCTAAGGTCTCCTTAAATAAATTGATGTTCACTGATAATCATATGTCATGGTATTGTGCTCCAGATCACATAGATTTTTTGAAAAATTACTCGTTTGATATGTGCTGTTATGATAACCACAACAGTTGGCATTTTTTTATTTGTAGTTAGATGACAAAGATAAAATACAGATTGTAATGCCTCATCTTTATATATACCGTATGCAGTTACTGTTTGCTCTGAAAGTGTCTGCAATAAAGTAATTAAGTTTATTCTTTTTGCACATTTCACCATCTTGAGTAGATGGATTTTGTTTAGTAAACTATCTCTGTGCAAACACAGTTCTGATCAATTGACTCCTAGTAAAAAATACAAAAAAAACCTGTTGCATTCCAGGATCGAATTGTTGCATTCCAGGATCGGTCAAAGTAACGTCTTCATTGATCTCTCAAACTTATAGATTCAAGCAACAGACCTAACTGAATTAGAGCACTCTCTAATGAAGTTTATATGTCTTCTAAATGAGAAGTCTGAGGAAATATGAATACCTAGGTCATCGTATGAAGAAATCTCTTCAACAATTTGTTTAGCTATTATTAACTGAAATGATGATATTGTATAAAAAGAAAGGGATAGGATTGATAAGATTTTTTCTAGTGTTTAATTTGTTTGAAAAAAACAGTGAAAAAACTTTGTTTTATAGAAAAAAAGAAATTGCAGATATATTTACAGTGACATTTTTATATATTTATTTATTATATATTTTACTATATTTATAGTGACATTTACAGATATTTATAGTGACAAAACTAATCAACAGAGATAAGAAGACATATTATTCCCAGCTTCAGCTCCAGTATAAAATCAATTCCAGTAAATGTTGGCACTCCATATCTTCTTTACTTAACTCTGGAAGAAATGGAGAGCACACCCTATCACCTGATACCCTTCCTTCACAAATAGCTGGAAACTTTAACAAGCACTTCATAAAATTCATTTTGGACCTACTAACTAACCCCCCTAATGCTGGACCTGCCCCACCCTTCAATCTATGCAGACACCAACCCCAGATAATCAACTAATTCTAACCCTGTCATTATAAACCCCCATACTCGCCAAAATATCATACAAACCACATTCTCATTTCAGCCCATACCCACTGACACCATTAAGAAACTGCTACAAAAACTAAAACCTCACTCTACCTCAGCTGACAATCTTCCACCACACTACCTCACACTGGCTGCTAACTCAGTTACCTACCCAATCAGTATCCTTATAAATAGGTCTTTGTCTGAATCAGAAGTACCTACCATATGGAAACAACCTCACAACACCCCATCCACAAAGGAGGTAACTCTTTTGATCCATCTAGTTTTCATCCAATCTCCATCTTGTCACCCATATCCAAAATTCTTGAGAGAGATATCCATCAGCAGGTAATGCAATATCTATTGCAAAACAACCTTTTAACCAAAACCCAACATGGCTTCTGACCAGCCACCGGGCAGCTACAGCCCTATTATCTTTTACAGACACCATGAGCAAGGCCAGAGATGCAGAATGCTATACAGCCTCAGTATTCCTTGATCTCTCCAAGGCCTTTGACAGTATCTCACCCCTTACTTTTGAACACACTGTCTAACTTGGGCTTCTCACATAACACAGTAAAATGGTTTCAGAGCTCAATACTAGGGCTCCTACTCTTTAACATTTTCACAAACAACCTTTACGCTGCTTTTCACCTTGGGACCCTCATTCAATACACTGACAATACCACCATAATCTATACTGCTCAATGACTACCAGAACTACTTTCAAAAACTCAACAATCCTTTACTGCAGTTGAATCCTGGCTAAGAAATGCCCAACTCTTTCTTAATCTAAAGAAGACAAAACTAATACTCTTTTATCCCATGAACACCTCCCCTGTCACTGATCATTTCAACATCCTTTTCATCTGACAACACTGTCATAGAAATAGTGCAGGAAACCAAACTTCTAGGTGTTATCATTGACAATAAACTTTCATTTGACCCTCCTTTATGGCTCTCAAATTCTTACCAACTTACAAACCGCACTTTTCTTTAAACTAGAATCCAATTACAATAAGGTGACCAAATTTGCAGCAGAACTCCTTTACCATTCTCATCACTGCATAGCACTCAGGAAACTAAATTGGTTAGAGTTTCTCCACAAGCTTCTCCTCCCACAGCTTCAGATAATTCATTCTGTACTGTACCAACCCTCTTTCTGTCCTAGTATTTGCATGCATTATGTTCATTAATGCCAGGCATTCTCAGTAGGTATATTACAACACACACTGTTCGTTGTGGAATACACATGCCCAAACTCTGTAGTGCCATATGTGAAAGCATTCTATAGGACACACAGGCATTTATGACCTTTCAAGGTGTAGTGGCATGAATTCCAACTGCTTGTACCTTCATATTTTATGCAGTTACCATCCATGTTGGTTCCAAAAAAGTCCTTACACAGTCAACTTTTTCTGCACAAGTGACATATGGACATGCAGTTTACTATGCAGAACAATAATGCCTCCATACCTCTTGATAATACACCACCAGATACACATGAGCTATTGGAGGTAGCCTGTATGTTTACTACAGCACCAATGTGTTCATGCACAGCTGTATGGAATATGGTCTGCATATACCATGATATGATACATATCTGACACTTGAAATACAGCATATGTGTTACACAGCTTGCACAGTTTTTTGCTTAATCATATTATTGGTGCCTCTCTGTAAATAGTTTTGTTTTATGTGCAGTTCTGTTGGCCATAGAATATGCCCATTTATCGCATGCTGTGCTGCATGTAGGTTTACTAGATGTTGATGAAACATTGCTAAACAGGCATGTCATAGCTGTATGAAATGCACACCAGCGGTAATGATACTTTTTTATCCTTCACATCTCCATCATGCTATGCACCATTTTGAGAATACTTTGTGATGTGCTGTCTGGTCTATATTTTGGCTGTGTGGCCTATTGCATCTGTCATTAGAAAACAGCTGGGGATGCTGGACAGAGGCTGCATTTTGTAGACAGCAGTACCTATATATTCCACAGAGATCATTATTTGATTGTTGTTAATTTTCTTGTACTTTCCTTATGACTGAAATCCATATT
>NC_056739.1:1421509038-1421521538 GCF_019279795.1 Protopterus annectens | reverse complement strand
CAAACAATGGATGCTAGACAACCATCTAGCCCTTAATGCAACCAAAACAAAATTTATGTTATTCAATGCATCTTAAACCTCTTCCCTCGATAAACAACCCTTCATAATTACCAGCAAAAATAATACCCCCTAGAACTAGTCTCTGACACAAAATTACTAGGAATTATCATTGACTATCAACTAAAATTTGACAGGCATCTACAAGCAAATATCACAAAAACACTAAAAAATTAGGTATGCTTTACCACCACAGTCACTTTATCTCTCCCACCACCAGGATTACATTAGCTAATACACACCTCACCCCATCCCTTTTATATGGTGTGTCTATTCTAACCAGCCTACAATCTTCCCTCAAAACAAAACTTTCATCTTGTTATAACAAAATATCCAAATTTGCAGCAGGTCATAGAGCCTCTTCCCTCCATTGTAATTCCCTTCACCAACTAAGTTGTCTAGAATTACCAAACGGCCTCACATATACGCACAAACTCATTCATAACCCATCTCTCTGCCCCTCCCTAGCAAATACCTTTGAAATGCATAAGCCAGATAGACTCCTAAGATCCAATTCCCAAAACCTAATTAAATTGCATAAACCAACATGCCCAGCTGAGAATCACTTGATTTCCTTCTCTCTTGCATGCCTCTGGAACTCTCTCCCTTCTCCCACCCATCCACACCACCAGCAGTCTCTCCTTGTTTAAAATTTCACTGCACTCACACCGTACTTCGCAATGAAAATGCTCTTGCTCTCATCCAACCTAATTCTGACCACACTTTCTTCCTAACTTTCCAAACTTATTTGTTGCCTATCACTACCTAAAGTTCTACATCCCTTGGGATGTATTCAGTCAACAACTAAAAAGAAATTACCTCATTGCAATTGCCTTAAAACAAACAAACAAACAAACAAAAAAAACCCCACATTACTACTTATTGAATTAACCTTATGTAATTTTGCTAATGGAGATCTCTTTTTTTATTTCTGTATTATGTAACATTTATTTGAATTGTATGATATGGATTTGTACTATCCGAAAAATGTGTTTAACATTTAATTGAAATATATATTATGGATTTGTGCTTTTTCTGTACTAATTCGCCAGAGATTTTCTCCCCAGGACTCTATTGAAAATGAGCTCCTTGTAGCCCAATGGACTATCCTGGAAAACAAACTGCAAATAAATAAATAAATATTGTATCAAGGGCATACCTACAGTTATTCAAAGTATCTCAAAGTGTGTAAAAGTGCTTACAGTGTGTGCTTATTACTGAGCAAATGTAGATAGCATGCAACAAATGGCAAACAGAAGTAGGCCTAAGCACATGGTAGCCACAACCTCTGCTGGCTCATTAGGGAAACCACGTTGTTCTCCAACAAGTTCTAAGATTAGTTCAGTTAGAGGAACATGCTCAGTGCAGTACAAGCATGAATCAGCAAAACCTAAGTCTAGCTTTATTGTTAACTGTCACAATTGTGGTGCCAATCATGAATCTAAATGAGAGAAGTGCTTAGCATTTGATCATCAGTGTCACAAATGTAAAAAAATGGAACCATTTTCAAAAGCTTTGCAAATCAAGTAAACCCCACACAAGTGTAAAGAAAGGCCACACAAAAAATGCAAACTGATAAGGTAGACTGCACTTCTGCTTTATATGTAGTTGGTGTAATTGGTGAGAGAGTTGATGCAGTGAATTTATTGGCAAAGAGCGAAGTGTTTTGTACAGTCCAGATCAATGGTAAATCCACAGAGCATAAAGTAGACACTGGTTCAAAGTGTAATGTTATATCAGCAGACACATTTGCTAAAGAGAGAACTAATGAGCAACTCAATGTGGTCAGTTCTTAGGTTCTTAGACTAGTACTAGGCTAAGTGCCCCTGTGAGCCATTGTAAGCCTAGTCAATTAGTCCTTGTGAGACTCAAACCCTGCACCTTGTGTTTGTAAGGCAAACACCTTAACCATTAGGCCATCCTCCCAACCACTGTGAAACTTGTTGCTTATGGAGGTGAAGAGATTCAAACCGAAGGCGCGATGAGGCTTTCATGCAATTTGGCCAAGAACTGCTATAGCTTGTTATTCTCTGTAGTTCGAAGACCTGCACAGTCATCATTGGGTCTCAAAAACAGTTTAGGAATGAATGCTGACAAATTAGAACACAAACGGGGAACCCAACAAAAACCAGTAGTGCAGCAAGGATGCACACCAGTAAGTTTGAATAACACACTGTTTTATTAAAACAAAAACAAGAGCTAAGTGCTTTTGTTTCTAAACAAACTTCTTCAAAACTCTAAATTATATCACATTACCAAGGCCACTAATGCCCTTTACAGGCATTAGATGTTTTATTCTAACCATTCTTTTGGCTTTTAATTATTAATAAAATTAAAAAGGATTTACAGTGCAGGTTAGTGAATGAACATTTGGATATGTGTGAGTTAAAATGGCAAATATGACTCAATACAATCCATTACCCTGGTTTAAATGAATTACTTTCTATTAGTCCTGTGTTAAAATTGAAGCATATTAGTTTTAAGTGAATGTTATTGCTTAATCAGGGGTCATGTGTTTTTATTTTGTGGAATTTAAACTTGGTAATGTGATATAATGTAAAGTTCTGAAAAAGATCTATTAGGAATGAAAACACTTAGCTCTTGTTTTTGTTTTGGTAAAACAGTCCCCAGGATTCAGCAAGCTCTGCATGGCATGTAGGAATAGTGCAGGAGCTGCTGCAGGTAATATGTCTGCCGTGCGATCCAATCCAGGAATAAGCTCCCGGGACATGCACGAGCGCTCCTGCACTATTCCTGCATGGACACAGCCCCTCTATGCTAATTACCTTATTTGCTGGTGAAAAGCATGCAAATGAGGTGAATTAGCGATCCAGGAAGCAGTCAGATGTTCATGCAGGAATAGTGTAGACTGCAGAAATGTATTCAGCCAGTAGCTGAATACATTTCAGCAAACTACAAAACAGAGGCATGATGGCTTGTACAAATGCATGTATTAGAAGGGTTAGGCATGCCAAAGGCCAAATATATGGCCATAGGCATGAAAATTAATTTCAAAATTATAAAAATTAACTTTTTTTTTGGCTGGCCTATTTCAGCCGTTTAAGCACAGGGCAGCGGTGCGCAAACGGGATCAGCACGAAAATAATAAAAAAAAGCTGGAAATATGCTTTTAAACCAAAATCATAATTTTGCCATAATAGTCAAAGGCATGCATAACACAACAAGACCATGGAATAGTGGTTGCTAAGGGGGGAAGCTGAGTGTTGGTTTTGTAACCATGCATTAGGAGTCAGTCCTATGCAAATGAGGGCAATGACACTGAATTACAGATTTCCCCTCCGTGCTAGCTTGCACCCAACTGTGTAGCTGCAGTAAACAGGGAAATTTTACCTAACAAAAGCAACAAAATGATAGGGGCTGCTTTTGCTCTCATAAATCAATATGTGTAAGAGGCTGAGAGTGGTGAGGATGAGAATGCTGATGACCAACCCACAGTGAGGAGAAAAAGAATAGTGTACAGACCCAGGGTAACCTACCAAGGCTACATGAGCTGGAGATAGTGGAGTGTTATAGGGTGGACAGGGACCTCCTACAGCAAGTTGTTGAGCTGTTCCGGCCATGCCTCACACACAGCCAACAGAGGGGAACCCATCCTAGTGGATACCAAGGTATGTGTAGGCTTAAGAATACTAGCTACAGGTAGCTTCCAAAGTCCAACTGGGGATATCATGGGGATTTCACAGGCATCAGCATCCAGGGTACTCCAACAGTTCCTGGATGCCATGTCAGCACATGCAGGTGATCACATATATTTCCACAACACCCTTGAGGCATTGACCAGCAATATGTGTCTCTTCCACCAAATAGCAGAATACCCTGAGGTAGTGGGTGCTATAGACTGCACGTACATACAATCAAAGCACCACCTGGTGAGCGGGGTAGGGTCTACATAAACCGCAAGGGCTTCCACTCCATCAACTGCCAGGTCGTGTGTGATGTCCATGGCATTATCATGAATGTGTATGCTGGCAGCCCTGGAAGCTATCATGACTCCCACATCTGGCATATGATGCAGCTGTACCAGAGATTTGCCAATGGGGACATCCCATATGGCCAGTTAGTGGGGGATGCTGGTTACACACTGTAGCCGTGGCTGTTGACACCCATCAGAAATGCATACACATCTGAACAAGAACTCCATAATGAGGCACACGCACAAATCAGAATCATAATAGAGCATGTGTTTGGGATGCTGAAGTCGTGTCTCCAGTGCCTGGACATATCCCACGGTGCATTGCAGTAGTCTCCAGCTACATGTACCCAAATTGTCATTGTATGTGCCATGCTACACAATATGATCCTGCAGAAACAGCTGCAGCAGGAACAGCACGGGGCAGAGCCACACAGCCCCCCCACCATTGCCAAGGCCAACACAGGCACAGAGTGACTTGGAAGAGGAACAACCTGAGCCTGCCCCTGTAGGAGAAGTATGCCCAGGTCTTGACAAAGAGGCAATGCATAGCACATACACTGACATGGTAGGAACCCAGGGAATGACACCTCTCTCTGACTCACACATACAGTAAAAGGGATGCCAAACATGTACAGGGAGTGTACTATGTGCATCCAGCATAGTCTGCCCTCCAGCACCATCCTCAGTACTGGCACAACCACAAAGTAAGTAACTCTCACTATCAATTGCTAAATGGAGTAGCGTGTTCTGCTACTTATATCTATGGTATGGATGTGAGCATGCAAGGGAAGTGGGTGGCTGAATGGGATGGCAGCAGATAGTAGACACCTATATGGACAGCATGAAATCCATAACAAATACTGTTGTCAACATAGTAGGCAGTACTAGACAAGGTGACAAATCCCACTGCAGGACATGTGGTGGACCAAATGTGTGTCCATAGGACACACTAACATGCATGTCAGTGAGGCTCACATACCCAACAACAGTCTCAGCCAGCAGGACAGGTGTAGATGACCACAAAGAAAGGCTGTGCTAAGGCCTCCAACTGATGGCAATGGAGAACAGCCCCCACCCCTCCAGACCTACACAGACTACAACAGGTCAGGCAGTGGGATGTTAGTTCTGAAGGGTAAGATGTCTGAAACTGAAATGTAGGTCAATAAAACCTAAGATCTGTACTACACTGATATGTATGTGGTCTGCATGATAGGTCAGAATACAGAATAAAATGGAAGCCAACAGAGTACCTGAAATACCAGTACCGTCGAAGCAAATGTTTACAGTTGTCAGGTGTGCCCCCCCCCCCAATCCTATGTAGAAATGTAGTAACATTTATGTGTGGGTATAACAACAGTGGAGCACAGATTACCTGAGCTGGCCAAATTAGCAGGATAGATTGTTGTATGTGTACAATATTCAGGGCTCTGTGTGTTAGGATATCATGTGTTATATATTGTGTGAAAGTAGTCAGCATGTAGGCATGGAGGGTTGTGTCCTGGTGGCCATTGGCCAGTACTGTTGATGACAGAGCCAAGTTCTAACAACTGCAGTGCCAAACACAATGCATCCCAGCAAGACCCAATCCAGCTGTAATCTATGCTAATTGTTTGGATGTAATATCTGTCACCATCTGAAAAATGGATATGGCATGAATGTGGGCCCAGACATACACACAGTACACAAGTGGAAGTACACTACACAGACAGTGTATAAAATGTTACTGTCAAATGGACACACCTTTGGAATGTACATACAGGTTAGCAGCACATTAGCTGTCTGTGTAGTATGGAAAACTGATATAGTCTGGCCAAACACTGGCAGACCACAAAAGACACAGTTATGAAGTACTGAGATACCGCTGATGTCCCCACACAAGCCAGCATAAGGGAAATGCCCCACATATATCTGTGAATCAGCTGCAAGTAGCTTCCATAGCGCACAAGTACTCAGCTCACCCTACCATCAGCCTCTGGCTCCTCACAGGTCATATCCCTGTTGTTGGGAATGAGTACAATGTGACTCCCACTTCTGTATGGGAATACCCACAGAGTACATGCAGGTGTGCCCCTAGCTGTAAGCAGCACCCTGCCAGCATCCACACCAATGGATTACTAAGGATAGAAACTATTGCCATTAACACCTTGCACACCTACCGTGTCACCCCAGAGGAATACAGTGGCTTACAGCCTGGGACTGTAGGAGTGACAAAATGCACTGGCCTGCATCACTACCAAATGCCCTACAGTCCTCTGTCAAAGGCCTGTGTCTCACCTGTACTGCCAACGTATGTTATCTCATGGAGTCCCAAATAATGACATAACACAACACAAATGCAAGGCCATGTCAACAAATCCCAGTAGCATGTCCACCATGTCTTACTGCATGAACTGTGGACCAGCTTCTAAATACTGCTGGGATGAAGTGATAACTATAGGGATACTTATTAGCTCTAACTTGCATAATGTTAGGAAAAGGATAGAATAACAATGGGGGGGGTAGAAGCATGGATGCCATGGAGTGTGTGTGAAGCCTGAAACTCTGATGTATGACCATACTATCCCTGCCTGCAAACACAGGAATGGGTGGATACAAACCTGATCATAAACCACAATGTGAAGGGTTAATGACCAGATATATGAGCCCTGCCTCTGGGTAACCTGTGTGAATCTGTACAGCTGAGAGGTATTGCCACAGCAGGCTGTGACCGTTCTGTCACATCGATTGATGTACAAGCATGGGATCCTCAGCCACCACAGTACCAAGGTGCTGGACCATTTACACAGACCCATCAACAAGTGTCTGCAGCTCCCCCTCCAGAATGGCATGATTGTGCAAGAATATGTAGGCTGCAGACCACAATACTGGACACAGCTTCATTCATCTTGTATTCCATAGGAAATTACTGCAAGCAAATACGTATATCTGTCAGTAGTTGATGACATAATACATCACAGTGTAAAACAGTACATATGTCTGAATATCTCCACTAACACCAAAACCATGTAGCAGCAGTAGCACAGACACAATTAGTTACAGTATCCCACTGTCCTTTGCCCATTGTGATCCCATATTGTCACCCTATCTACAGATATCCTGCAGAAACAGGTTGCTAGCTGTAGGTATAGAACACAAATGCCTGCACTGGAGTACAACCTACCTGGAATGGATTCACACATTCAGTACAGAAGGTCATACTGGGCATGCTCCCACACTTAGAGAAACGAAGCCCATGTCTGGCAACAAAATGCAGAAGGGTCATACTGGGCATGCTCCTACACCTAAAATGAAGCCCATGTCTGGCAACAACAGTGGACTATACATATCCGTCAGTCACAGATGTCTGTGCACACACTCCACATTGCACACCAGTCATGCTTTGCACACACATCAGATAGGAATACACACATATATCCAAGGACAACACACTATAATAGGTCAAACATACACAAACATAGATGTGGGGAAGAGAGAGACAGACAGTGACAAAGAGCTTCCCATCATGAGGCCTGTCCCACCCACCACATATCCAACTGGCCAATATCAAATGATGTGCCAGTGTCTATCACTGTAGACATTTGCTTCTGGTAGTCCTCAGCACTATAGTGTCTGTGGTGTGTGTGATAACTGTGTAACATGACAGTACAAGTCATTATTCATCTAGCAGTGGTATACACAGTCCTGTCAAATGTAAAGTTGTGTGTGATTGAGTATTGTGTGTGTGTTTCCAGAGGAATAGTTTATGGCCCATTCACACACACTGCACTCCCCATTGCCCTAGTTTAGCTTGCCTGCTGATGTCAGTCACCTTGAAATATACCTTTGGAGAAGGATCATCCCTGTAAGCTCTGTGGCATGCGCAATAACTGCATAATGCTATAGTGTGATGTAATAGTGAAATAGGAGCTTTAATTCCAGACATGGCAACTGTGAAACTCTGTATGTGTAAGGCTCAATGCTTTTGAGGCCATTCACAGTCACTATACCTCCCATTGCCCTACTTTAGCAAGGCTTCTGATGTCATTCACCTTGAAATACAACTTTGGAGAAGAGCTAGCTGTATAAGCTCCGTGGTGCATGCTATAACTATGCAATGCTATCATGTAATGTACTAGTTAGGAAGGAATTCTAATCCCAGACATGGTACTTGTGAAACTCTGTGTGTGTATAGGGATCAATACTTTTGAGGCCATTCACAGTCACTACACCTCCCATTGCCCTACTTTAGCAAGGGTGCTGATGTCATTCACCTTGAAGTACACCTTTGGAGAAGGGCTAGACCTGTAAATCTCTGTGGTGCGTAAGATAACTGAAATACTATAGTGCACTGTACCAGTTAGGTCTGAGTTCTAATCTCAGATATGGCAACTGTATGTGTGTGTTTGTAGAAAGTAATGCTTTTGAGGCCATTCACAGTCACTACACCTTCCATTGCCCTACTTTAGCAAGGTTGCTGATGTCATCTACCTTGAAATATACCTTTGGAGAAGGGCTAACCTGATAAGCTTTGTGGTGTGTGCCATAAATGCAGAACGATGTAATAACAGTAATTACACAGCTATGGGTTTGAATCCCATCTGTGACAAGTGTTTGTGTGTGCACTTCAAAGTTTTTGTCCCTATTTACAGCCAGTACACATCTCAGAGCCTGATTTTAGCAGTCCTGCAGATATCATCCACTTTAAACATATCTGTTGCAAACCCTAAAGCATGTCAGGTCAATAGTGCATGTGGTAAATGTGTAAACATAATGGTTCGTAAAGGTTGTTAAGTAGAGGTTTGAGAATCTCCTTGGAAATGAAAATGTGTGATTTGGGTAAAACTGTTTTTGGAATCTCTTACCCTCTGCATCATCCAATGCCAGTATTTACAAGGGCTGGTGATGTTCCTCACCTTAGAAGTACCTTGGGACAGCATCCACCTAATAAGCTCCGTGGCGTGCTCAATAAATGCAATAAACTGTAGTAGCAATACATAGCTAGGTAGGGGGTTGAATCTCAGTACTGGCAAGTGTGTGTGTGTGTGTTTGTTATCAGTATCTTGTGTGGAGATCACTGTAATTGTGTAATGACAGGATTCATTGTGGTGTGGGTTTTGCTAAATTCTTATTTTGAGGATCTACTATATGTCACAATGTCCACCTTACAAGGACAACAGATGTCAAACAGCAGAGAGGCTGGTGTAGACAATCCATAGCCCTACATGTGACATTATGGATCGGTGAACAATATAGGCAACCTGTGTATTACCCAGAGGACACTCTCCATCCATGTCTCATACACAAACACACTTGGCTAAGCAACAACCACTATATTAGTAGTTCCCTGCATATTACCCACAGATAGTAAACATGGTGTGATTGTAGTGGACTACATCCCTGTTAACCACAACACTGCCACTAACATCAGAATGTACTGTGATGTGTAACATCTCCTGACTGAGTGTGTGTTATACAGCAAGTAGAAGGACACAGCACCCTGTTCCATCCCTATAATAGATAAATAATTGTTTACAGTGGTCCTTTGCTATGTTCCCCACTGGATGCCTGCAACAACTGTAGAGTCTGCAAATGTAACCTACATAGGGATTACCATGCCTTATACACATGCCCTGTATGGACAGATGCCACTAACTTCACTGAATACCTATACCTTGCTGTCAATGTAGGTGCAGGCATGACCTCACTTCCATAACAAGTCTCACCACATGAGGTCAGGAATGCCAGATCAGATGATAACAATCTGTCAACACAACATGCCTCAGAGACCCCAGGAACACTTCCACATGTCACAGAACATGCAAGTGGGACATGTGCACAACCCAGACACTGTCCATGTTATGGAATATAGATCACATACATGGCAAGCACTGCTCAGCACTGGCCACCCACAACAGTAACCCAGATGAGTGGATGGTGAATACAATACCCACCTGTGTGGGCCAATCCAGGGACTACACCCATGAGCCACAATGGAGACCATTGTCATGTGGCCTGATGCCAAGGTATTCCCTTTGCCTAGCCTTGTACAGCCTTCTGGCACAGTCAACTACTACACACCCGTGAAGCAGTGAAGCAATGAACCCATGCATGTCAGTACTGGCAAGTATGTGTGTGTGTGTGTGTGTGTGTGTGTGTGTGTGTGTGTGTGTGTGTGTGTGTGTGTGTGTGTGTGTGTGTGTGTGTGTGTGTGTGTGTGTGTGTGTGTGTGTGTGTGTGTGGAGATTAATGATTTTGAAGCCATTCACACTCACTACACCTCCCAATGCCCTACTGTAGCATGCCTTCTGATGTCAGTCACCTTGAAATAACCCTTTGACTGTGTATCAGCCTGATAAGCTCTGGGGCGCATGTGATAACTGCACAATACTGTAGTGTAGCAAACTTGTTAGTTAGGAGTTTTAATTCTGACCCTGCCAGCTGTGATAATGTGTGCGGGTCCCTGCGATAGTGTGATTGTGTCTTCTTTGACATCTGATTTGTGGACAGCCACATGTACTACACTTCCCTTATCCTTCCCTTATCACTGTTGCTGATGTCACTCACCTTCAAAAATACCTTTGGGCAGCTTTCCAATATGTTAGCTGTGTGGCCTGTGCAATAACTGCATAACAATGTAATAGCAATACATAGTCAGGTAGGGGTTTGAAACCCAGTACTGGTAAGTGTGTATTATCAGTGTCCTGTATGGGTGTTGGGGTGATTGTGTAATGACAGGGTCCATTGCAATGTGGGTGTTGCCACATCATTATATTGAGGAGCTACATGTCCCATTGTCAACATTACAAGGCCAACATTTTCCAAATATTGAAGAGATTCTAGTTGACAATTCTCAGACATAAATGTGTACAACCATGTGCAAATACCATGTGACAGTATGGATTAGTGCACAATATAGGGAAGCATCATAATGCCCAGATACCACTCACAACCCATGAATCATACACAAACATGTTTAGCTCTTACTCTCCTATTCCCGTCCTTTCTTACTTTTTCCTCCATCTATCTCTCTCACTCCCTCTCTGGTGGATGTGGAAAAGCACACCTGCTTTGCTTAGACAGCAGCTTGTATTTTGTAATTGATGCTCATGATCAGCTGATGGCCTGTGCATGAATTGCAGTCCCCCACTAGCTGATAGCATGTGGAACAGCTGTAGTACCATTCCTATAGCCGACTGCATAGAAACACACTCCTATAACTAAGCACTTCATGTGGGTGTTGGCCCTTCTCATTCACTGTGAGCAGAACTTCATGTGGGTGTTTAACAAACAGCATCACAGAGGGTAGCTGGATATACCTCTTACAATATATGCTGTGGACACAGGCCAACAAACAGGAGGGGGATGTTCCAGACATGAGGACATAATGTAAGTATTGCTCTTCTACATTTGAAGTAATGCGGGTTTAACAGGGGGTGTGTGGATATGGATGTTCTACATGATTTAATATCTGAAATGACAGTGTTATGTGGTTGGGGAAACTCTCACCTGTAGGGTTATCTGCAGACTGGCCAGTGTTTGGAGTCTTACATGTGTTGTGTTACTCACACATGTCCTATCTTTAGAAATGCAGTAGCATACTCTGAGGATTGCAGTCAGTACATGGTGACAGCCATGTGAGTTACTGACTTCATATCCCTCAGAAGACATATGTCACAACAAACCCTGTTACATCAGTAAATGTATGGGTTTATCACAGCAAAAGTCAATATTGGCCTTGTGTTTGTGCCTCCAACCACAACTCTGTCAACCTTTGTACATATGTCATGCAGTAAGAGGTGCATATGTTCAGTATATCATTATTTACTGACATCATACCTGTTAACAAGCCAGTGAGATATCAGACTGGTAGACATGTTATGTATAGTAGGCCTTATATTTGAGGACAAAACTTGGACATTCTGTTGTAGTGTGTATAGTAGTGAGGTCTATGTACTTATGGTGATTGTCGATAGAGTGTGTATTGGGAATATGTACCTGAGCCCGTGTACAAACTGTGGTAGATGTCATTGTTGTTGGTCCTGTTCTGTGTGATGTTGCATGCTGCTGCAGTATATAGTACCCTATTGGCATACATGTTTGTAGGGTCAGACCAACACATGCCCCATACCATAGTCAGGCATTGGAACACACTGTGTATTGGCCCAGTATATATAGGGTTAGTGTGTGAGTGACACATATGAGGATGGCGTTGTTCATACAGTCCATATACTGTAATATTAAGTACGCTTACCAAATGTGACTGTGACTGTGTTCAGATTGGTTGTGGGTATGCAATTTCACACAAGTGTCTTACTCCATGCTGTTACATGCCTGTAGAGCCTGCTATATTTGCAGGTACATGTGTGTTCTCTCATAAGAAATGCAGGCCAGTGTTGTGGCAGTCTGCCTGTAGTTTACACAGTGCTTTGTGACATGCCTAGCAGCTCAGTGTATTTAGCCAGTGTGATGTTATGTCCAGATATTTTGTCAGATGCCCTTTTGCCAGGCCACCATAACTGCTGTGTATTTC
>NC_056739.1:1421501538-1421506538 GCF_019279795.1 Protopterus annectens | reverse complement strand
ATCTTGGCTGCTTACAGGCAATCTATGCTTGAGTGACACTGACATACCTGCCCAGCAGTGTTATGAATGCCACAGCTAGGAATTCCCGCCCTGTACGCACCACATGCTATGGATATCTCAACTGCACTACCACAGTCAACAGGACATGCTTGGGTACTTGTCTCCAAGACAGACACTGACCGTGTTATGTAATACATGTTGCATACATATCAACTGGAGCACCTTATTGGCCCTCTGCAAGAGGCAATCACATGATTGGATGTTGCATTTAACTCTCACCCTGAGGATCACTCCCATGGCATCAGTTGACAGATGGCCTGCTGGCAAATGGCAGGTGGCATGCTATCACTGTACCCACATCCCCTACTTTTCCCATCTCTCCATGAACAATATCATGGTACACACCTATGAGCACTTGCACCTATGGACCCCAATATGGACAGATGTGTCAGTGTGCATTACTGAGAATAACAGTGTATGTGTGTTTGTAAACCTGTAGTTGATAGTACCCTGAGACCCTTCACACCCACCACACCCCCATTGCCATAGTTAGATATGGCTGCTGCTGTAATGGACATTACATGTACCTTGTTACACTATTCACCCTATGGGCTACCTGGAGCTTGCAGTACCAGCACAACACTGTTGTACAAATGGGTAGATAGGCATGGGTTACCCTCTGAGTTCTGGCAAGTGTGTGTATGTGAGCAAGTGTGTATATTTGTAGGATACAGCATTCTGAAGTCAAATTCTCCTAATACAATACACCTTGCCACACAGTATAAGGGATAGTGATGTTGCTGACCATAGGAGAGCCATGACAAAGCATCACCCTGCTATCCCTGTGGCATGTGCAATAGATGAATATCCCTGTAGTAGCACTTTTGAGATAGACAAGGGGTTGTATTGAAGTCCTGGTCAATGTGTGATGGTGGGTATGTCAGAGTATTATCATGGGTTTCAGTGAGTACAATATCCAATGTGGGGTGTGGGTGCTGGGTATGCTGTCTTTCCACCATGGTACCCCCAGTATATGTCCCAAGGTCCACTGTATGGGGACCACTGTCGCCATCAGCCATACAGGTAACTGATTACACTCTCCGGCCCAGTGATGCATGTGCTGTGTGCAACTTATCTGTAATAGAATGGGCACACTGACAAAGTGGTTAGCACTGATAAACCCAGGTCTCTCAGATGTGTGTATGATTGTTATGAGTTTGTCAATGTGCATATGACAGTATATCACACTATGTATTGTTCATAAACAACCAGTACATCCCCCATTACTATAATGTACAAGGCCTGGTGATGTTCTTCACTTAACATGTACCCTGGAACACACCTCATCCTAAAAGCTGTTTGGTGTGTGCAATTAAGGCCACACACATTAGTAGCACTAGGTACCTAGGTAGGTGTTCTAGTTCCAGTGTTGCCAAGTAAGTGTGTGTGTGTGTGTGTGTGTGTGTGTGTGTGTATGTGAAGGGATCTACTTCAGTTTGCAGAATATACATGTCCCAGAAGGTCATCTGTCCGAGAACTGACTGGTAAATGCTAACATTTCACAGGTATCATCCTGTGTAAATCCATTCCATCACAGCTAGTAGAAGATGTGTAAATGCCCTCTTCCCCACTGTATAGCTGTACAGCGATAATGGGGTTGGTATATATAGGTTGGTGTGGATCTTGTGGACACAGCCATCTTCATCGTGGTTATTGTTGAGTGTATCCCCCCTATTAGTTGGCTGTAATACTGTACAGTTCATGTTAACAGGTTAAGTAGTTGTCAATCACAATATCTGCAGTTCTACACCACCCCACCCTACAAAGGGTAGGGCTGTGCCACCCTCACCAGCACACCTATGTTTACCAAGTTGAGGATTGCACGATATTGGGGAAGGGGACATATACCCTGCCAGTACCATTGCCAATTACATTAAACTAGCAGACTGATTATTTTCCAGTGTGAATTTGCACCTATTCTGTCTTTGTGGAATTACATAGGCTAAAATGGGTTCCTTGCAAAAGTACATACATCCATGTGTACAGTATTCTCTGTGCATTGCATCAACACCAAAGCTTCTGTGTGTGTGTGTGTGTGTTATACACAAACATGTGGTGTGTACCACTCAGCCACCATGCACTCACCTGTATACACCCCTCAGACCTGTCAGGCGTGTGTCACATGCAGTAGCTGTTATACAAACCTGTGACTTGTGTTCAGCTGTACCCAGGATATGGCACAGTCAAGGTGTCACCACAGTGCCATACCCCTTGTAGGAAACAACAGCAGACCAGCATTCTGCCGACACATGACACACAGACACCTACAACACAAATGGAATACATTATTGGGACCACAATCACTTAGTGTTAATAACAGCTATAATGCATCATGGCTGGACAGCTACACATGCTGACATGTAAGCATTAAACTTTAGTGCTGAAAACATGTTACACAGCATTACATTGGTACACTGTAGTACAGTCACTCTGTACATCAGAACCATATTAGCCTGTCCCTGCATTGATGCCATGGATGACAGGGATGTGGCACAGGTATCATCACATGTACAGGGTGTGTTGTGGGTTTACCAGAGACCTAGGCTGAGCCATTCATTTGACATAATGTGTGTGTGTTAAGGCGTTTCATTTTTAATTGGGCTGTTGCGATGTGGTGTGTGTAGGTATGTGGTTGCCCTAGCTGTGGTGGTAATGTGTGTGTGCGTGCATGTGCACAGTTCTGCCATATGGCTGACCTATACAGGGGTTTGTTGGACAGCTGCAGACCATACCTGGCAGGGTGTGCAATTCACCATCTCCAGCCACAGACATGAGAACTGTGCTGCCAGGGGTTCCACTGGCACCACCAAGCAGAAGCCACAATATGGTACTCTCCCCTGATGATGACATATGTCCGCTTGGTCCGGGTCCCTCTTGGGACTGGCCAGGGCCACATGCACATGGCCTGCTATGTTGTGGTGTGGACAGCACTCACCCTGCAGTACTGGGGCTGGTACTGCCACTGCTGTACTGGCTCTGACGTCTTGCATGTCCACGTCAAACTCCAGCTGTTGGTGTTGCTGGCCTACATCCACATAGCCGTCGCACTACTCCCACCTTATGCTCAAGCACAGGCATTCCATGGTCGAGGATTCCCACCATCTCACCCAACCGTCTATCCAAGAGCTCTGCAGAATAATGGCGGATACCTGCAAGATCACAGATGTTGTCAATAACAGCAGAATGAGTAGCCCTCTGCAGAATCAGATCCTGTTTGGTATACCATTCCATATGTGCCTGCACCTCAATGACAGCCTGAAACATGCATCTGGTGACACCAGATGTGGCACTTCTGCCATGGGCATGATGACCAGCAGCCCTGCTGTGAGCACCCTTGTACATCTGCCTCTGTGGTACCTCTCTGGGCATCCAGCTATGGCTACTGTGTTCAGTCACACATGCCATAGACACCACACTGTCCTGTCCCATGCCACCTCTTGCCAACAGTCCCTCATCTATGGCGCTGGTGATGGGGTATGTATAGGCAATGTGACTGTGTTCAGGGATGGGATGGTTAACAGTGGGATGTCAAACGATGGCACAGCTTCAGCCTCTGACAACCTTGCCTGTGCCTCAACACACCTATCATCATTGTCAGTGTCTTTGTGGAAACTAACATCAGTTTGCCTGCAGGAGGGACCCTGACCCACATCGCCACCTGTGAGGGGAAAACAAGAAATGCACTTTAGGATTTGTACATCATTGCATAACTGTACACACACACACACACACACACACACACACACACACACACACACACACACACACACACACACACACACACACTTACAGGTGAGGTTGCACAAAGATATTACACACAGAACTATCATTACCCATCTGTCAACATGCATGACATGTGATACTCAATAGCATGCACTGTAGCTAAAGTCAATCCCTGTTACCAACATCTCTGTGATGCATGGGTTGTGTTAGTAGGTGATGCCCCCTCCCCTGGAACACACTGCTCCCATGTACACAGTATTGCTGTGCACCTGTTCAGCACAATGGCATGTACTGTGCACCATACCTCACTGGTGTACATGCCATTGCTGAATGTGTATATGTGTGTCAGTTATGTTTGCTCTGCTGCTCACAGCCCCTATGTGTTTGTCTGACACATACCTGGAATGATATGTGGAGAGATGTCAATAGTGAATGCCTGATGTCTGATTTACAGATCTTATCATCAGCGGTGCATGTATGACCAATAAATTCCAATTACACTGACAACCTTCAAACCTTACTGTGGCTATGAGGAGTGTACACACCTTTATTGACATGGCACCCTCTTCCCTGATATGCCATTTGGCCACAATACTGCATATGTTAACATTACACAAACCTGATATATGACATATGAACTGTGCAATCAAATGCAGTATCAAACAAATGTGCTAGTTGTGTAGATGCTGATTGAGATGCATACAATCTGGGTGCATAAGTGTGCACACCCTTAACATGATGGTGTGTTGTGCCAACTGTTAAGTGTACTACAGCAGTTACTATTCCTGGAAGGGGTATATTAGCATGGGCCATCTGCACTTGCCAGTGTTTGGTCACTCTGCCCTATAAATGTCCCTCAACTCTGCAAGATTGCAAGGTCAACTCATGTGCACAGCCCTTGGAGGTCACGCAGTTCCTTCGCTATTGCTCTGGAGTCAGAATTATGTCTGCCACAGTTCATGACCTTGACCGTGTGCAGATACAGCCATTCTTTGCAAGCTTTGGATGTCTGCTTCAGTTCACTGTTGTGCTTCAGGATGACACCCCCTCCCCATCCTCAGCCTTTTTGCAGATGCTTGACCACTATGGGCTACACATGAGTGTCATTTTGCAGTGTCCCAAATTCAGAACACCATGTGTACCAGCCTAATCCCTGCTAATGAATGGCAAATATACAGGTGTACACTGACACCAGCAAGGTACAGATGGGGATGGTG
>NC_056739.1:1421486538-1421494038 GCF_019279795.1 Protopterus annectens | reverse complement strand
TTGCTTATGGCCACTTAAACCCATGCTGATTTCAAATAAAGAAAAGAAAAAAAGGAGATAGGAAAATGGTGAATTGGGGCAAGCAAGGGGACAAACAAGAGAAGAAACATGTAGGGATGTGCAGAATGGGTGTAGGAAAGGGCCATAACTCTGCATTTCTTTGGCAGCAACAGTTGCTTTCAGTGTGAGCAATTTAGAATTTGGAGCCTCACACCCTACAGGGAGGTGTGTGGGCATCATACAATATGGATGACTGGTAGGTTAGATTGTGTGCTGGGTACATGTCCCTTGCCGAAATGCAGAGCTATATATGGGACATGTTTTTTTTTTGTGGTACAGATGCCCTTTTTTTAAGGTGAGAGTGGGATGTTAAGGAGGGATTATTGGTAAGTGTGTTGAGGGAGGTATGGTAGGAGAGGTTGCATTTGCAGACAGACAAGACATCAAACAGGGTCAGTGTATGACACAGGGGGTAAATACCTTGATGGGGAGGGTGGTTGGGAATCTGAGGCTCATGAGCCCCCCAAATGGTATTAGTGGCACTGATGTCCCCACCCGATGGCAGTCAACACTACTCCTTCACAGCCGTGAAGGTGACTGTGCTAGGGGCTGGGCTGGAGGGGCTGCCTGCCCCTCTATCTGTGACAGCCTGCCCTCCACCTGGTACAGGTGGTCATCCAGCTCCATCTGGAGGACACTGCGCACCATGCCACAGACCTCATCCCAGGTGACAATGTCCTTACCATGCCCAATTGCAGGGGGGACGAGCCCCATCATCCTGCAGTGGTTTCACCTTAGGGTGGTGCAGGACCAGCAGATGAGGGATGTCTGGGTTGGGTCCCAGACATGCTGGGACCCGGTGCCTTGGCCAGGTGGGGTGGGAGAGGTGAATCCGCTGGGATCTGCCTTCCCATATGTGCGATGGTGATGAAATTAACAATGAATATTGGTTAGTCATGCACAATACATCACAACATTAGTCAAAATAGCATGCATGGACGTTCCCATTTACCCAGAACAGTGCAATTATAACAGTGCCAGAGCAAACAGAATCCATGCATATATGGAATGGCATTCAGGGTTGCAACAGCATGACAGTTAGTGTTATGTCAGGCAGGCGATAAGATTATTATTCAACAGGGAATATTAGTATACGCACAGTTTAAACAATGACAAACCAAATGGAACAATGGTCCCAACAGTAGAGATTTGTTTAGGAACATACCCATGTTGGTTTTAGTGTGATGGTTGGATCAGTTGAGTGGTGGGGAAAGGAGCAGATTCAATTGACAACTACTATCAAGTATATTTGTCAGTACGCTACTATTCACTACTCTTCATTCTGAACACACGTACACTCTATCTGGGCCATGGGGCTGCTACAGCACACCAACAGCTGTAGATATCAACAGAGCAACTGTACCCTTATTTTAGTTATACACATCAGACCTGCTTTTATACCAGTTTCTTTACCTGTAGGCCTGTGCAGATGAACTGTGTGCACATTACATTGCTGATTCTACACATATTTCAGATTTACACATTAGTTGCAGGCTCTGGAGTGTGTGTTGTGTCTTTCACATACATCTACTGTGACATTCTCTTTATGCAGGTTTCTTGGCAACTGGGGAAACTATCCATGGCAGTGTTACACTTGAGGGGCTCGTCTGAGCCAGACTGCAGAGTGTGGACATTTAGCTTGCATCTGTTTGTAGGAATGGGGCTGATCAACACAGCAATTGTACACCTTTCAAATCATACTAGTATTTCTGTTCAGATTTCTTGACCTGTGTGCCCTGTATGGAAAATGCATGTGTTGCAGTACATTATTTTTTCTATTCAGATTTCAGTTTAAAACTGTAGAACCAGACTGAGATGTTAGTGGTGGTCCCTGGATTCAAACTGTGCTGTGTGTGCAGAATTGAACTACAGGCTTAGTCCTTATCAGACTGAGCTACTGGGAATGTGTTGTGTGTTGTTTGTGACATTTCTATCTAGTACATATTTTTGTGCATAGTACTTTTATTATGACATGTTATATTATTTGCTTCCCATTTTCAGTAAAAATTATGCATACACAACAGACATTGGTGTCACTGTTTGTGAAACATGCACATTAGCTGGATTGCACATGTGACTATTTCACAATTACATACTGCAATTTAGATTCCTTACTACACAGTGTTGGTTTTAGGTCTGCACCTGTTAGCCTTATACATTTCTCAGTACATTCACAGCTAAATATGGCTGAAATTGAAAGGTTAACAGAGGACAATGCTGGCAGACAACACATTCTGATAGGAATATGTATTGTTGCTTTTTCCAGTTATTTGACATGCCCATTCTAAAGTATGCAGACAAGCAGTGCTAAATTAGTTCACCTCAGTTAATGCATTCTGCATGACATACACATTTCCATTTATCAGGTACAAATGAGATGACACACACCAGTGTTTGGGATCACCTTTATTAATTTTGACATACATATCTGTGTACAACTCAAAACTCCACAATTACTATTGCTGCATGATCTGCACAGGGGAATGCTTTTCATTTCCAACTGTTACTGTTACAGTAGCCCTGACATGGCACTTTCTTGGCAGGTTCACTCAGACAGCCTCATGCATATTCTAATATTCTTCTCCTGTATTTTGTACCTTGTTTGCTACTGATATCTGTATTACACAGCAGCTGGGAATACTCCATTGTAACACTGGCAGCTTGACACAGGCATTTATTCCTGACTTTTACAGCACATTTATATATACAAGCAGTACTGCCATTACTATAATTTTGATTTCTTACTGCCAATAGTAGGGGGTATCCTGTACTCACCATACTACCGATGCAGCTGGGCCAGTCGCTGGGCATGAGCCTGCACATTCTGGGACCTCTCTGCAGCAGCTATATGGGGAGACATCACACATTAATCACACCTGCAGAGCCACAAGTTTAACTTTTTCCATACTTAGTTAGAGATACATAAGACTGCATACCTGCAGACAGGTGGGACATCCTGCGCTCAGGCTTCTTGGATCCACTTGTCCAAGAGTGCACCCCTCATCTGCTTCAGGTCATTATGGTGATGACGTACTTGCTCACCAGTCTGGGGTATGCCAGTGGCACTGGTGAGATCACGTGCAGGCTGGTCCCAGGCCTCCATTTTGTAGTGCAAGTCCTGGTACTGGCCCTGCAGCAGCTTGCAGTCATGGTTTTTAACTAGGAGCCCAACCATGACCCTGGACTCCTGGATGCCCCAACTTTCCACTCGTAAGCACACACCTTCTGCAATGCCAGACATTTTGGTCCTGCTGTGTGCAATCCTAAATGGTTATGGCTGTATTTCCACCTGTGCGGGCTGTATTCCTGCACTTTTTCTTGATTGGCCAGTTTTAATATGCTGCATATTTAGCTCCAAGCAAATCCGAATAGCAATTCTTACACCAGCTAAGCAGAGCTGAAAACAGGTAAGCAATGCTTACACTAGTTAAGCATTGCTTAAATCTATTTTTTTTTATTAAATGTATAAATTATTTTTACATTCATATTTTACATATTCCCACCCCTACTGTGCTGTGCGTGAGCCATATGATTGAGATTTATCATTCACATTCCTTAAAAGTTTATTAAATAATTTACCAAAGGGGGATTCAAACTGAGCATGTTCTACATTCTATATGCTGGTAGTACCACTACGCTACTGCAGCTTTATGATGTTTTTTATCACAGTAGCACTTGTCTATTATTTTCAGGATTTCAGCCAGGGTAAGCATAGTGGCACGCTGCACAAACAAGCTGTGCGGCACTTAAACTTCAGATTTATTTCATGAAAAAAAATATTATTCATTTTTTTTTTATTTTGTATTCCTTTCCTCTTGCCCTACTGTTTCCATACATGTAGGACAAGAGTGCATATATTTGGAGGTGTGCACTTGAAGGTTGCTGCCTCCTAGGTGTTTGTGGTTTTTATTTTTATTTCAGTGTCTGCGGAGACTGAAATGTTAGCAGTTGTGTACTATATAACATTAGAGCCAGGCTCTAATATTATAAGGTTTGACACTCATCTGTCTCAGAAAATTCTGTATGGCACTTTCTGAGTGAAGCGGGCATGTTTCAGGTGCAGCCACTGCTGACACCACCCTTTGCTCGTTCCTGGTTTGTGTCATTTTAGTTTAGATAGCAGCGTGCCTTCATGCATATGCAAGGCGCGGTGCTATCCTAAATGGACACAAACCACTAGCCTTAGTCTTGCATGGAGCTTCATGAATCCAGGGGAGTGTGTTATTCAATTTTACTTGTGTGTATCCTTGCTGCACTACTGATTTTCTTTGGGTTCACAGTTTGGGAATGAATCTGCTATCTTTTACCAAAGAAGTTCATCACAAAAGTGCATATCCTAGTTCCAGTTTTTCTGAAGCCATTTTCTCAGAGTATGCTGATGTTTTCGATGACAAGTTGAGCAAACTTCCAGTTGTGTATTCTATGAAGTTAGACTCAGAGGTCACTCCAGTAGTCAGATTGGCAAGAAAAGTTCTGATAACTATGCAGTATAAATTTAAGGCTCAAATGGATAAAATGGTACAGCAAGGTATAATTTGTCAAGTTACAGAACCAACTGAATGGTGTCGTCTATGGTAGCAGCTCACAAAAAAGGCTCAGACGAAATCAGAATATGTATTGACCCAAGAGATTTGAACAAAGTATTGAAGAGACCACATCATCCAATGCATATAGTTGAAGAAGTCACAGCTCTAATACAAAATCTGACTGTTTTTTTTTTCTATTTTGGATGCAAAAAGTTCATTTTGGCAAGTGATGCACGATTGCAAATCCTCATTATTAACCACTTTTGGTACCCCGTTTGGCAAATACAGATTCCTAAGGATGCCATTTGGAATAAATTCTGCAAGTGAAATCTTCCAGTGTACAATGGAGCAATTTTTTTCGAGTTATCCTTGTGCCATAATAGTAGATGATTTATTGGTTGGAGGCAATGGTGAAGCAGAGCATGACAGAAACCTAAAGAGAGTTCTAGACAGACCACATGAAATAAATTTGAAGCTCAATCCTCTGAAGTGCAAATTCAGACTACTAGATGTAGGTCTTATTTATCAATATTGGCTTGATACCAGACCCAACCAAGCAAGCAGCTATTCTTGAGAAATCAGCACCAGATAATATTCAAGCATTTCCTAGGCATGGACAACTATTTAGGCAAGTTTATACCAAACTTCAGTGAGTTGTCAGCACCTTTAAGAGAGCTGACATGCAAAAATGTTGCATGTTCATAGTTAGAACAACACCAGAAGGCATTTGAAGACCTTAAGCAGAAAATTGCCACCCCACCTACATTAAGATACTGTGATGTGAACAAACCAGTCACTCTTTCCTTGATGCTTCAAAGTTTGGTCTTGGTGTAGTTATACTTCAAGAGGGCAGACCAGTAGCCTATGCATCTAGAACACTTACACAAACTAAAATGCAGTATGCTCAAATTGAGAAAGAACTTTTGGCAATAGTGTTTGAATGTTCTAAGTTTCATGATTATATTTGTGGTCGAGCTATTCAGACTGAAACTGACCACCAACCTCTAGTTGTTATTCTAAAGAAGCCTATGCATTCAGCTATAGCAAGATTACAAAGAATGATGCTTAAATTGCAAAAGTACAACTTCAGAATTGTCTGTATAAAAGGCAAACTACTCTATCTGGGTGATACCATATCCAGATCACCCAGAAATATGATGGAACAGCTTGACACAGAATATTTTTCACTTTGATTTGATGGCAGTGCATAATTTTTCTAACACTAGGCTTGATGAGTTAACAGATCACACAAGGACTGTTCCAATTTTGGAAAAGCTCAATTACTACATTAATGTTGGATGGCTGTCAAAGCAATCTAGTGTACCACCTGAAGTGTAAACCTATTTTCCTTACAGAGATGAAATGTTGATGGAAGATGGCATTATTTTCAAAGGTCCTAAAATTGTTGTTCCTGCTTCCATACAACAAGAATATATCTAGATGTTGTATTATGGTCACTCAGGTTTTGCATCTACTAAGAGAAGAGCAAGAGAACTAGCATTATTGCCTTATTACTGAAAGACATTGATAAAGTACTTTCTTCTTGTTCAGTATGCAATAGTACTAGACCACATTTGCAAAGAGAACCACTTCATCTTCCTGACCTACCTTGTTCAACAGTAGCCACTGATATCTTCTAGTGGGGCAATCAACACTACTTAGTATTGGTAGACTCTTATTAAAATTGGTTTGAGATTGACATACTACATAACCTAACATCCACTACTGTTATTACTAAGTTGAAATGTCATTTCTCAGTCCATGGTAGTCCACATAAAGTTATTTCTGACAATGGTACTCAATTTACTAGTCAGTTGTTTCAAAAACTTGCAAGAGAATGGGACTTTGTACATGTCACTAGTAGTCCAGAATACCCACAGTCAAATGGGCTAGCTGAACGTGCAATACAGAGTGCAAAGCAATTACATGAAAGGTCAAAGTGTGACAATACCAAAGTATTTTTTAATTTACTTAATCTCAGAAACATACCCTGTGATGACATACTTGGCTCACCTACTCAAAGACTTCTATCCATGCAAACTAGAATGATGCTACCTATTAATTCCAGTTTATTGATCCCTAAAAATAAGAAAAACAAAACCATCAAGGCTCAATTATTCAAGAATCATTCTATCCAGAAGTCCAGTTATGATAAATCTAGCAGATTTCTTTGTCTGTTGAGGGAAGGAGAGACAGTGAGGATACAAACAGCGAAAGGTTTCAAATGGATTGGTCAAGTTACAGGCATATGGGCTGAGCCAAGATCTTAACTTGTAGAATCTGAAGATGTGGAGTACAGGAGAAATTGCAGGCATCTTCTTCCTGTACCACAATCATCATCACAACATTGTTCTTGGGATACATACTCTAGATTTCAGAGCAAATGTGACGTTGTTCCCATCCCAGAGTGTGTTTCAACCTGTACTTCCATTCCTGAAGATGTTCCAAATACTTCCAAGGTTGAATATTCTGTAGAACAGCTCCAGTTGCTAAACCTAATTCCCAGTTTATGTCACACGATATGGTCGATTATCCAGGCCCAGTGTGAAATATGCAGCAACATGGACATAACTGTATATATATGTACCTAGTCTTGTATAATTGCATGACAAAGAACTATTTGTGACATCTACATGCCAAATATATTCATAATGTTGCATGATCTGTTTCTCAAAGAGAGAGGGTATAGATCAGAGTGTATGTGCTGTGTCTTTAAGAAGGATATCAAAGACTGAATGTGCACATATAAATACCAGGTAAGTGTTATTCCCAGTGCCATTTTGAGAGTGCAGCCAGAGAGTGAGCATGTATGACTGCAGTAGTACTTGAGTTGAAGTCAGTGAGCTTCTATCATAATGTGTTTGTATATAATAAAGCTGCTTGAACAGAACCCACAAAGACTCTTCTATTGTAT
>NC_056739.1:1421449038-1421481538 GCF_019279795.1 Protopterus annectens | reverse complement strand
ATGATGTGGACGTGACCACTAACTAAGCAGAGCGTGGCTGAGAAACATGATCCCTGAAACTACCCCCATATGCAACTCTATTGGATGTTGCACCAAAAAGAGCAACTGGTATGACGACCATGCTCTGTTGCACTGCCCCCATGTTACATCACAAACCTGCATTCAGTGACAGTGGCAGCATTCCAGGATCCCTTCATTTATATGTGGTGTAACTTAAGGCTGCCCATGGTCAAGAAAGTGCAGCAGCGATGGTGCTACACCAAGGCTCACAGGGGCACATGTTTCACTGTGAAAAAGTGTGCTTCCATGACTGCCACAGGCCCTGTTATAATAAAAAAATCCAAAAAGTCTCTCAAAAAGATGTCGCTTGTATTTTTTTGTTTAACCACAGTGGGCATACCATCCTACTTGACCATTTGTATAACCACAGAGGGCAGTCATGTCCCTTCCCTGCTCAGTGTACTGCTTCACAACAGCCAGGTCCCACCCTGAGTGGTGTAGATCAAGGAGCTAAGAGCAGTGAATCAATCTTTTGGAAAGTGCAGTCTTTATTTAAGAACGGCAAATCATATGGAATCATACAGTAATGGTTTTGTATAAAAGGCTGCTTAAGCCAACCTAGCTTTGTAGATGTTATACATTTTAGAAAAGTGTGTGTGTGTGTGTGTGTGTGTGTGTGTGTGTGTGTGTGTGTGTGTGTGTGTGTGTGTGTGTGTGTAAAATTTGGAACAGCAGTGAACTTTGCAGTCCTATACAATCCAGGACAAAAGTGAACCCAGGACATTACAGTTCATTGCAAACCAGCCCAGCAATGAACCCAAGACTTTGCAGCCCACTGCAAATAGCTTTCACTTTGCAACAGCAGCTGGGTTGCTTTGCAGTCTCCTGAACCTAAGAAATAATTTTCAGGTAAATCACAAAGGACTGCAGTCAGTTATGCAAAGATAACAGATCCACCATCAGTCAAAGAATAAAATTAGTTTTATACTACATATTGCTTATTGTGTTATATTAATCAGCTAAAGGGGAAACCCAGGGCCACTGTCTGGTTGTGTAACTTGCTGAAAGCCAAATAGTAGGGAAATGGAGGTAAGTAGAATCAAACCATGAATTCCTTGAGTGTAGGCACTAGCACCTAACTAAAACCATAGAGTCTTAATGCTTTGCAGTAACTGCCAGGCATTCATTAACTGTACTGTTTGATGCATCACTAACAATTGCTTTCAGTCATTAATGCTAGTCATTAGAGATTCATAGTTTTTGTTGTTAAAAATGCACGCTGATACAAAATATTTTGCTCTGCTAACTGTTAAGTGAATTACAGTACTCTGCCTCTTATCTGTCTCTGATTTTGCAGATCATCAACAATTTTCCTTATGTTTATGCGGGTTCATATCACGTTATCGAAAGCCGATAACGTCAAATGCCACAATGTCAAACCCTATGCATCGAATGCTAAAAATAGCGAAGCTGCAGAACATCAAATTCTTTCCTAGGGAAAGAATTTGGTTGTCCGTTTCTGTGGCTTCACTATTTTTAGCACCGTGGTGGAAAGTTACGGTGGTTCAGGTAAGTGTGTGATTGTGTGGATATTAGGTTTAGGGCACAGGTTACGTGAGTTAGGGTTAGGGCGCTGGTGAGGTGAATGTGCGATAGTGACAGAGTTTAGGGTTGGGGTGGGTTAAGTGAGTTAGTGTTAGGGCGCGGGTAAGGTGAGTGTGCAATAGTGACGGACCTTAGGGTTAGGGTTGGGTTAAGGTAAGTGGATAGATAGTGTTGTATAGTTTAGTGTAGGGTTAGATGTATGATTTTAAGTGTAAGTGTGTGGATTGCTGTTTGTTTTGTGTGTCTGTGTTGTGTGAATGTGTTTCAGAATAGCAAATTTTTTCCCAGGGAAAAAATTTGCTGTTCTGAATGTTCGATATCGTGTGCTTTAGATTATTTAGGTTCGATTAAATTTTGTTCGGTGTTTTCGGCTTTTGATGACGTGATATGAACGCGTTTATGCTCTGTCCCTCATTAACTGTTCTGGCAGTTAGTGCAAAAGACTTAAGCCTCTGTGCCATTAATTACTTTCTTCCTGTGCCCAGGATACAGGGTTTGATTCCTTTCACCTTCATCTGTCTACAGTGACCCTGAGTAAGTCACTTAACCCTTAACCAAAGAGTGTTTCTGGGTCATGCCTGAAAAGAACCATTTATTCAGTGGGTTTGAATAATCAATAAGTAATTAAAAATATTTTTTTTCTGGTAAATAAAACATGATAATAGTGCGCCATTCAGTAATGCTAGTCACTAGAGTTTTACATTTCCTATTAGACAGCAAATCCATGTCCATGCAACACCTGTTTTTCTATTAACTTTTTAAGTTCAGTAGATGTCTCTGGCACTTACAGCATGCTCCATGTAGTGAAAAGTAAAGAGGTTGTATTCATACACCGTCACCTGCCTGCTGTGTGTCTTTCAACTCAATCAGACAGTTCTCCCGGGCCACCCCTGAAAAAGGGCATTCTATTGAATGGGTTTATTTGGTTATGAAATACATTAAAGGAAAAATGTATAAATTGTCTTTTTTTGCTTTGTCCAGAATTATTTTACAAAGGAGTTAAGAGGTATATTCCCTGTGCAATTTGTAGCTTTCTGGCTTATTGATGTGGATTGCTGTCACTAAGTAAAACAGGCATGTAGGCTTCAAACTTTGTACCCTACAAAAAAATATATGCATGTTTGTGTCTATGCATTTGCACATGTGTGTGCAGCGGATATAATTCTCAGCTGTCCCTGCTTTTTTCCCTCAAATTTACAGTTTGTTGTCTTTTTCGTTAAGTTGCTAAATAATGACAAACGTGAGTTTCAGACATCATATCCTTCAGAAAATGTTTGCTAATGCAAAACCTACTATGCTAGCAACATTCTAAGTACATAATACCAATATTTAAAATCCGGTACTGATTATGGATACCCTAACCGAAAAAAAAGGAAGAAGAAGAAGAAGAAGAAGAAGACTGATTATGGATACCTGTCTCTGATTCTTCTAAGAATCTGGGAAAGAATGGGGTCAGAAAGGGTTGCATTCTGTGGTTCTCAGAGCAGTGAGTTGAAATATTCTTCTAGGTCATTACTTATATGTTTTTTCAATTGATTGCAAGCAAGCATCTAATAGGCACAGAGTGATACAGGAGATTATAATTGATAGTTGTGTGTGTGTGTGTGTGTGTGTGTGTGTGTGTGTGTGTGTGTGTGTGTGTGTGTGTGTGTGTGTCTGTGTGAGCGTGCACACATCCCACTTTGTTTATAGTTTAAAGGAAGGAATTAATTGTTGTAAACAAAGGCATCATTGTATGAAACATGTTCTTTAGGTATGTTCCTTGGATTCCTTGTTTTGTTGAATGTTAACAGTGGATATTTTATTTAGCTGTAGATAAATTAGACAGTATGAAGACTATGAGGTTATTTATTTATTTATTCATTACTGTGAAAACATTTTAATTTAGCTTGTTTTTATTGCAGGCATGCAGATGAAGAATGTAGTGTGGCAAATGTTTGTCTGACACTTAGTGCAATGAGTAAGGAAACCAAAGGTGTCACTGCTCAATGATCAGAGTCTCAACAAGAAGCTCCACTCACTGGAAGTGCTCCTCCTTGGAGAGTGTTGGCATCTGTGCAGTTACTGAGACATGGTTTAAAGCTGCGGTAGGCACCTAAGCAGTATAAGGCTGTAATGCCTTCCACACATTTAGACCACTTACCACACAAGAAGGGATAAGAGGTGGAGGCATATCAGTCTACATAAAAAGGCAAGCACACCTCAATACTGGTCAAACAGTAGAACATGTTTGAGCTACTCCATGTCCACTTAACCTTAGGTAAAGTGCAATGCCATATCCTTGCTAGCTAGGTCTCTGTTTATGACCCAGGATAATCATTCCACATACTTGAATGTACTGGAGTCACTCACAAATCAGCCCAGTACTATATTCATAAGTAATTTCAAGTATCACACCATAAACTGGGATACATTCACAACCCCTAACATGCAGATTCAAGGATTCCTGGATTTTATCATTGTAAACATCCTGAAACAGCTAGTCTGCACACCTACTAGAAATGCAAATATCTTGTCTTTGTTACTCACAAATATGAGGGAATGTTGCACCCTCCCTTGTGCAATGTCCTCATTGGTCAGATCAGATCATAGAGTGATCACCCTTGAAATAAAATAAAGGCTGAACGCCTAGCAAACACCAAATCATTTAAGAACTTTCTGAAGGGTACCCACATCCTACTAACCAATGGCATAGCTAAATTCCAAGCCTCCCCAAAACTCAAGAGAACACAGTGTTTATGGAAACCATATTCAAGCGTGTAAATAACTGCATAACAACATTACTGTCACCCGAAGGATAGCCAAATAGCCAAATATATCACAGATAGGAAACATGAAGTTAGGGTAGTGGAACATACCTCCAGCAAGAGGCCTGTTACTAGTAGTGTCCCAGAAGGCTTAGTACTGGGACCTTTCCTGTTTGGAGTATACATCTCTGAAGTCAAGGCAAATATACAGGGCCTTTGGCTGACCAAATTTGCTGATCAGTATAAGCTGGATGCAATCACTGAATTCCCCCAAAGATATAAATATATTCCATTAGGGTCTGACACAGATAAATAACTGGTGCTAAAACCATGACCTAAAACTCAATTCAAAAAATTGCATAAGCTCTGTTGGTGGACCCCCCCCCCCAATATAAATAGGTTATACAACAAAAAAAAGGAAATCCTATCCTAAAATAGGAAGGGCTATGCCTAAAAGAAAAAAAAAATCCCTCATCAATCTCAGCAAGCAACTCAGAGAACTAGTCAAGTCCACCAAAGTCATTTTTGAGGCAAAAATACCCTCCCACGCCAAGTATAGCCATAAGGCAACCGAAAGTGTGCTGAAATAATAAAAATACCAAACTGGGGGATATAACAAATTTGCTGATGAAAAACTTTAGCTCTGATTTCACCCTCCATCACTCCCATTTTTCCCCGGGAAACACCCTCTACCATCTTTTCAACAACTATCACTAAAGAACAGGTACTCACTGCCCTCTAAAGAGCTAAAACACTGCATCAGTTGGTCCAGATAGTATCCTAGAAGGCCACCTAAATAGCTTTAAATGACCTGTCAGGTCCACTAGAATATCGGTTCCACCTCATGGTCCAGAAATGCTTCATCCCTAGGGAATAGAGGACTGCAACAACCATTTCTCTACATAAAGGATGACCATCAACAGACCCTCACAACTACAGACCTATACGTTTGACTAATCTTACATGCAAGACCATGGAAAGAATTATCATGATAAACAAAGACAGGAAATCTTCAAACACTGGACCCATCTCACTTTGATTTTGGCAAAGACAGATTATGCCTATTAAAGTTGGTGGACTTCTTTGAAGTAGTCACTAGAGCCAAGGATGAGGCCAAAACCATACATACTGACTACCTTGATCTGGGAAAAGCATTTGACACAATATCTCACTTGGGTGTTATTGACAAAGTCACAAACTAAGGTGTAAATCCCTATGTCACCCGATGGATAGCCAAATAGCTCACAGATAGAAAACATGAGGTTAGGGTGGCAGAATCCACCTCTACCAAGAGGCCTTTTGCTAGTAGTGTCCCAAAGGGCTCGGGACTGGGACCTTTCATGTTTGGAATATACATATCTGTAGTTAAGAAAAATGCGGAGGACCTTTGGCTCAACACATTTGCTGATGACTGTAAGCTGTGTGCAAGCACTGAATCACCCAAAGATATAGATATCTTTCAGGATGGTCTGACACAGAAAAATAACTGGTGCCAGAATCATGGCCTAAAATCAATGCAAAAAAAAAATGTATTATCATACCCTTTTGGAAGATGACCACCCATGCAAATTACAACATTGATTGTACTCTCCTAAACATAGACCCCAGTGGTAAGACAGTTGGGAACTCAGGTTAACAGTAACATGAACCTTGATCACTATCTGTCCATGCTAGTAAGAAAATACTTCTAAGTGGTGCAGCTTACAAGTAAGGGCATGCCATCCAGATCTATGGAGATCATAATCCCACTATACTCAGTTCTCATTAGACCAATAATTGAGTACAATGCCCCTTCAGCATGATCTTGACCAGGCATTTGCAACAGCTGGAATTGCCAGAGATGTTCTTCAGTAAAGTAATACAGGATGTAAATAATATGTCCTGTGAGGACTGCCTCAGAGCCCTGTCCCTGTACTCAGTCTCCTACAGACTACTGAAGGTTGGTCTATACCTAACCCACAAGGCATTCTCTGGTCCAACACTGATGGATGTACTACACATTCGCAAAACAAGCAACACTAGAATTACCCTAAGGATCCAAAGTGTGTCTGTGATATAAAGAAAACATACTGGAGGGACAGATAGGTGTCTCAGAGATTACCCCTTCTCTAGAATAGACTCACCATTTATGTGAAACAGAGCTCTTACTTAAGCCTATGCAGACAGTTTGGACCAATGAACGGAAAAACACAAATTCACCTATGGCTTGTTGCCAGTAGCACTTATGGGCATTGGCAGATTGTACATGCCCTAAGGCACAGGCATATACCAAAGCCATTCTAGCCCACTTACACTGATAATTAGGAAAATTGAGGAATGAATGACTACGCTTAAAAGGCTCTAGGATGGTTTGCCTAGTAACCTATTATGATCTTATGAGCTGTTAATGTGCCACTTCCTGTAGGACAGGTTTTGATTCACTCAGCCTACAATTGTCTTCTGTATGAAGCAGACCAATCCATGATATGAGACAGAACTTCTGTACTCTTCTTGTAAAGGGACGTGTATCCTGTGGGCTGTTCCATGCTTCTAGCAAGAGCATTATGCATTTGCCTTTTGAATTCCTTCATCCACATAACCACTAGTTAATGCTTCACTGTATGCTGTTTCACTACGAATTCCAGCAGGTCATTTTTAGTTTAATTGGTTGTCAGATTCATGTTTGATAAATGTAAAAATTTCAAGGTTAGAGAAATTTAATTTTACTAGTTCCAAGTCAGTTTTCAAGGTGATTTTGTTTTGTTACCAATTGGCTGTCAGCTAATTTGCTATAACATTTCAAATCAGTTTTAAATTAAATTGAAATCTGTAATCAGTGCAAAATAGATACAACTTGCTGTTCTTGATTTTGTGTTATGAGATTTTTTTTTGTTATTGTTCCTTTTTAATGAGGAAAAAAATGTCTTTGTGCCAGTTTCCCACCTCTGTTGTAGTTAGTTAGCAACTTGATTTGCTACGTTGTAGCAGACAAACACTTTATCCAAACCATAATCCTTGAGAATGACAAAATAATTGGCTCTCTGCATTGTGCATATCACTACAATATGTAAAATATGCAAATACATTATTACACAGTGGCATTTGTTACATTTTTTCATAGGGAAATGTAGATAAATAGTCTTTCATGGGTAACAGTGGAATGAGGGTGAATTGTTTTTTTATTTTTTTTTTATTTGGTCAGAATTCCTACATGCCCCTATTATTTATATACCAGCAAGACAGCAAGAACAGAAACCTGGAGCTTCCACTGTAGTGCAGCCTTAAGCATTCATCCATTACTCCTTACAACAGTTAAAGTCACAAGTGGTGTCCCACAGGGCTCAGTCCTTGGCCCCCTATTGTTTGTTTCTACATCCTCAGAAAGTACAGGCCAATAGGGAGACTTTTTTTGACAAAGTTTGCAGACGAGCAAACTGCTGCCCATAGGAAAGTGCATCTGCATCAGACATCCTTCAGAAGAAGGGGGACTCACGACAGATAGCTGGTGCCAGAGCCATGGCCTGAAGTTAAGTTAAAAAAATATAGTCTCACCCTTATCGAAAACAAACCCTGTAATAGGTATCAGCTACCCATAGGTGGCAATCCACTAAGCACAGAAGAGGGACCCAGGGGGACCTGGGGACCCAGGGTGACACTGTGGCCCTTTCTTTGAGACCACAAGTGCTAAAGTGGTTAGAAAGACCTTCTACATTGCCCCATTGATCTATGAAGGGATTCAGATCCAGATCTTAGTTATATTTATTTGTGTACTCTTCATCTCACCCCCATCGATCATAAGTACAGTGCCCCATTCATTCAACCGACCCACCGCACCTGCACCAATTACCCCAACCCCAAGAACCAAAAGGATAAGGATAAAGGGACTCCAAATCCTGTCATATGCTGCCAGATTAGAAGAAACCTAGCTCTATTCAGTGTCATATACCTTCACTGCAGACATGTGCCTGACATACAATACCATTACATGCAAAACCCCAAAAATGGACATCCACCAAACCAAAATCCAAACAAACCAAAACCACTAGAAAGAGCACTTACGGATATACTTAAACCTTAGGATAGGGATAGGGACGGGGAGACTGGAGGGATAGATTTATCACAGAACTCTGTGCTGTGGAATAAAATACCCTCGGACCGAGAATGAGCACCCTTGTGGTTACTGATGTTCAAGATCTATCTAGACCTGTGGATGGGAGATGAGATCTTGCAGCATCTCTCATCTATGTCTGGTGGGCACAGAAAATTTAACAATAGGGGGCACATTTTTTTTTTTTAATATATGGGCTGTATAAACAAAAATTAGAGCTAGGCTTATATAAAGAACCTATAAGAGTGGGAAGGTACAGTAGTGAGCCGCTGTCTAGCCTGCCTGAGTGCAGAAAGCCTTACAAGATGCTCCAAAGTTTTTAAGTCTGACAAAGCCTCAGAATGACATCTGCAGCAGCTCAACAGGTTCTACAAAGTATCAGCATGTAACCCACTAGTCAGGTAGATACATGAATGAAGTGAATAATGAATACAACTAGACAATGAAGAAATGTAATAAGTAAACAGTGCAGTATTAATATGGGGTAGAAGACTTTACTATCTGCCATTAATTTTCTTGTTTTAGTAGTCATTTGTGTGACCATTTCTTAAAGTATAATAAAGTGTTTTCTTCAGATGTAATGTGCAATAATAGCGTTTAAGACCATGTGATACATTCCAGATGGTAGATTTTAGTTGCATGTTGTGCTTACATATACTGGTTAGTTGCAGAGTCAAACAAAATATTGAATTCATTTAAAATACAATCCAGAGAGCAGAATGCAATAAATATTACTAGTACACTAAATACAGATTGTTTGTAAGGGCTATTAATGTAGATGTTTTCAATTACTTAAAAAACACTATAAACTTATGTGATCAGGACAGTGGCAATCATATAAAAGGTTACTATTGCTCCTGAACTTTTATAAAATAAAGTTAACTGAAGTCATATGTTGAGATTCAGTCTCGAGTTTAAAACAAGCTCAGGCAATAATATCCATTCATAATATTAACATAACACTCCATATCCTATGATCTTAGTTTGGGAAAATAGCAGAATAATAAACTCTTCAAGTTTGATAATTGGGAAAATTGGGACATGACAATCTAGGCTTCTGTATGACTGACTTAGTCATGACACTAGGCAGAACTCTTGAACTAATGTTGTAAAAGGACATGTGTATCCAGTGGGCTATCCCAGGTCACTAGCAAGGGAATTATGCACCTGCTTTTTGCTTGCACCCATCTCTGTCCAAACCTTAGAGTTGGTCTGCCTGTTGGATCCTTTAAAATAATCCACCGTATGCAGAATCAAAGACATTAAGTGTGGGAAAGGGAAAGGATACAAAGAGTGCATTCCATAAACTATGCTGATGCAATGTAAGTACAAGCCTCCACTGAAAAAAAAAAACAGATTCTTGACTAAACCCAGTCACACAAACCCTGTAAACAAAAGCAAAATAAATAAGAAGACAAATAAAAATAAACAGCAAATTTGCAATTCTATAAGTTGCCTTAGTTTCTCTCCCACAATCGCAATTTGTGGAGCTGAAGTGCAGATTTCCAAGGTCACAACTCAGATTGCAGTAGCTGCAAATGTCACTTCCACTTTTCCAAAACTGTTTCTATAATAAGCCTTATAATAAAGTGAAAAAACAGGAGGGAGAGAATCCTGAGAAACAATAAAAACTCGTATGTCATCCATGGAGATATGAACTTCATGAGGTAATATCCTTAGTTTATAAAATGCTGGAAAGGGATGGTGTTGAGTCATCCTTTTCCCTTACACTTAAGCAGACCTGTAGATCTCTATTCACACAACCCCACCACCAAACATCTTCCACCAGATTCTGCAAGCCTTGCATGGCGTGCAGTATCAGTGCAGGAGCTCCAGCTGGAAATATGTCTGCCGTGTGATCCAGGAATAGTCTGTCGGAGCACGTTTGAGTGCTCCTGCACTAATCCTGCACGGACTCAGTCCCATATGCAAATTGCCCCATTTGCAGGAGAAATCCATGCAAATGAGGTGAATTTGGGATCCAGGAAGCTGTAAACCAGCCGTGCAGGACTAGTGTAATCTGCAGAAATGTACTCCGCCAGTGATGGAGTAGATTTCTGCAAATTCCAAAACGGAGCCATGACAGCTCCAAATAAAGGGTGCAGATCATCTAGGAAGCATTGGCACTGAAAATAAAAAAATCAACTTTTAATTTTTTTTTTAGCCGATCTCGGCTGTTTAAGTGTAGGGCAGTGGCGCGCAAACGGGATCGGGGGGAAAATAAGAAAATAAACCTAAAACAAGCATTCTAACTAAAATCCCTATTCTGCCATTACAGTCAATGGCAGGCAGAAGGCAACATGGCCAGTGAGTAGTACTTGCCAAGGGGGGGAGGCTCAGTGTGAGACATGTGACTATGCATTAGAAGGCAATCCTATGCAAATGAGGGGAATGATAGCATGCTAGTCAGCTCCCAACAGTGTAAGAGCAGGAATAGCTTGGTGCAAGCCTAGGAGTTAGCTGACATCATAGGGGTGTGTGTCAGGTATACTGTAAGCAGATTGGCAGCTTAGCGCAGATAGGCAAGGGGGTGTGTCTAAAGCTGCCTAGCACTCTTTACATTGCCTAAGTGGGTATGCATGCCACGCACCGGGTTTTAAAAAAAAAAAAGGTAAACCAGGAAATAGCTCTGTGCACATCTGAGCACTGTGTTTGCACGGCACACCCTTGGGCTTAAACAGGAAGGCAATGGGAAGGGAAAACAGTAGGAGGAAGTTAAACAAGGAGAACTAGCATAGCTGGCAGGTGAAATGTATCAGAATCAGCCAATTACACAGGCAGCAGACCAGCCCAGAACACAACTATAAACTATGCAAACACCTTCTCCTCTGGCTGTTCCCATACTTTACACCACCAATGTATAGATGCGGGGAACTTTTAACAAACAAAACTACAAAATGATAGGGGCTGCAGCAGGCATCATACAACAACATGTGCAAGAGGCTGAGGGTGATGAGGACATGAATGCTGTCGACCAACCCACAGTGAGGAGATGGAGAAGGGTGTACAGACCCAGGGTAACCTACCAGGAGCTACATAAGCTGGAGATAGTGGAGCACTATAGGGTGGACAGGGACCTCCTACAGCAAATTGTTGAGCTGTGCCAGCCACGCCTGATATACCGAACAGACAAAGGGGAACCCATCCCAGTGGATACCAAGGTATGTGTAGGCCTAAGAATACTAGCCACAGGTACCTCCCAAAGCAGAACTGGGGATATCATGGAGATCTCACAGGCATCAGCATCCAGAGTATTCCACTAGTTCCTGGATGCCATGTGAGCACATGCTGGTGTGAGCACGTATACTTCCTCAACACCTGTGAGGTGTTGGCCAGCAATATACATCTCTTCCACCAAATAGTAGAATACCCTGAGGTAGTGGGTGCTATAGATTGCACGCACATATGCATCAAAGTACCACCCAGTGAGCAAGGTAGGGTCTACATCAACCACAAGGGCTTCCCCTCCATCAACTGCTAGGTCATGTGCGATGCCCAATGCATTATAATGAATGTGCATGCTGGCTGCCCTGGAAGCTATCACAATTCCCACATCTGGCGCAGCTGTACCAGAGATTTACCAATGGGGACATCCCTTATGGTCACCTAGTGGGGGATGCTGTTTATGCTCTGGAGCCGTGGCTGATGACACTCATCAGACATGCGCACACACCCAAACAGGAATGCCATAATGAGGCACACGCACAGACCCGATGTATAATAGAGCATGTGTTTTGTATATTCAAGTCACGGTTCCAGTGCCTAGACACATCCGGTGGAGCCTTGCAGTACTAACCAGCTACATGTGTTCAAATTGTTATGGTATGTGATATGCTACACAATATGATCCTGTGGAAACAGCTGCAGCAGGAACAACATGGGGCAGGGCCACACAGCCCCCCCACCAATGCCAAGGCCTGCACAGGCACAGAGTGACTCAGAGGAGGAACAACCTGAGCCTGCAGCAGATGGGGGCATGCCCAATATGCCATTGCCTTGGCAAAGAGGCAACACATAGCACATACACTGACACAGTAGGGACCCAAGGAATGACACCTCTCTCTGACTCGCACCTACAGTAAAAGGGATGCCAAACATGACACTACCTGTGCTCAACCATGTATAGGGAGTGTACTATGTGCATCAGACAGAGGCAGCCCTCCAGCACCATTCTCAATACTGGAACAGCCACAAGGTAAGTCAATCAACCTACCAATTGCCGAATGGAGTAGAATGTATCGTTAACTCTATATATGGTATGGATGTGAGCAAGCAAGGGAATTGAGTGGCTGAATGATATGCCAGCAGATAGTAGACACCCATAGTGGCACCATGACATCTGCAACAAATACTGGGGTCACCACAGTAGCCAGTACTACACAGGGTGACAAAACCCACTGCAGGAAATGTACTGGCCGTCATGTGTGTCCATATGTCTCACACATGCCAGTCAGGGAGGTTCACATACCCAACAACAGTCTCATCCAGCAGGACAGATTTAGACAAACACAAACAGAGGCTGTGCTATGGCCTCTGAATGATGCCTATGGGTAACCCCCCCAGGCCTACACAGACAGACAACAGCAGGTCAGGCAGTGGGATGTTAGTTCTGAAGTCAGACACTGATATGTAGGTCAACCAAAGCTAAGACCTGCACTACACTGATATGCCTCTAGTCAGCATGATAGGTTAGAATACAGAATGAAATGGAGTACCTGACATACCAGTACAGTCATAGCAAATGTGTACAAGTGCCAGGTGTGCCCCCCATCCTATGTAGACATGTAGAAACAGGCAGGTGTGCCCACCCCAATCATGTGTAGAAATGTAGAAACAGTCAGATGTGTCCCCCCAGTCCTGTGTAGAAATGTAGCAACAGTCAACTGTGCCCCCCAATCCTGTGTAGAAATGTAGTAACAGTCAGGTGTGCCCCCCAATCTTGTGTAGAAATGTATAAACAGTCAGGTGTCCCCCCCCACAATCCTATGTAGAAATGAAGTAACAGTCAGGTGTGGGCCCCACTTCTATGTAGACACGTAGAAACAGTCAGGTGAGCCTCTTCCCCCAGTCCAGCATAGAAATGTAGTAAGAGTCAGGTGTGCCCCCTCAATCCTGTGTAGAAATGTAGAAACAGTCAGATGTGCCCCCCAGTCCTGTGTAGAAATGTAGCAACAGTCAACTGTGCCCCCCCAATCCTGTGTAGATATGTAGTAACAGTCAGGTGTGCCCCCCAATCCTGTGTAGAAATTTAGAAACAGTCAGGTGTGTGTGTCCCACAATCCTATGTAGAAATGTAGTAACAGTCAGGTGTACCCCCCCACTCCTATGTAGACACGTAGAAACAGTCAGGTGTGCCCCTTTCCCCAATCCAGTGTAGAAATGTAGTAACAATCAGGTGTGTCCCCCAATCATGTGTAGAAATATAGGAATAATCAGGTGTGTCCCCCACAATCCTATGTAGACATGTAGTTAATGTCAGGTGTACCCCCCCCACACTCTTATGTAGACATGTAGAAATAGTCAGGTGTGCCCCTCCCCCAAGCCTGCATAGAAATGTAGCAACAGTCAGGTGTGCCCCCCCAATCCTGTGTAGAAATGTAGTAAGATGTATGAGGAGGTATAATACCAGTGGAGCACAGATGCCCAGAAGTGGCCAAGGTAGCAGAATAGGTTGTAGCATTTGCACAGTATGCAGGTCTGTGTGTCTTAGGTTGGTGTGTGTTTCATATTGTGTGAGAGTGGTCAATATGTATGTATGTTGAGGTAAGACCTAATGGCCATTGCCCACTACTGCTGATGACAGGGACAAGCCCTCACCACTGCAGTGCCAAAGACAATTCCCACCAGTATAACACATGTTAGCAGTAAGCCACTGTAAATATATGGTGGTAATATGTCTCACCATCTCAAAGACTGACATGGCATGACTGTTGGGCTAGATATACAAGCAGTACATAGGGGAAAGTAGCCCAGATATACAGTATATATTGTGTCACTGTGAAATGGAGACACCCTTAGAATTGTACATACAGGTATGCATAATATTAACTGGTCCTGTAGTACGGGATACTGGTAATGTCTGCCCGAACACTTGCAGATCACAAAGGATGTAGGACTGATGTATTGGGAAACAGCTGATGTACCTGCAAATGCCAGCATAACTGGAATACCTCATGCACATCTGTGTGTCAGATGCAAGTAGTGTCCATAACAGACATGCACCCAGCTCACGCAAACAGCACCCACAGGTACCTCTCTGGTCATATCCCTGCTGTGGGGAATGGGTGCAATATGATCCCACCTGTATATGGCAATAGCAGAAGCGTGCAGATGCAGTGCAGGTGTGCCCCTAGCTGTAGGCAGCACCCTGCCAGCATCCACACCAACTGAGCAAGACTGATAGAAGGTATTGGCATGAACACCTATCACACCTACCCTGTCACCCCAGAGGAATATACCGTATGGTGGTCTGAGACTGTAGTATTGACAGAGTGCAATGGCCTGCCACATCTGGCCCACAGCAACACCTAATGGGTCGCAGGCCTCTGCCAAAGTCTTGTGTCTCATACGTACTGCCAATGCATGCTATGTCATGGACATCCAAATAAACACATAACACACTCCACATAAGCCATATGTAAGGCCATGTGGACAAACCACAGTAACATGTCCACCATGTCCCACTGCATGAACTGTGGACCAACACTAACACACACCTGTGATGGGATGATACCCTTAGGGAAAGTATCAGAGAATGTATGCATAATGTATGGAAGAGGTTAGAATAACGGGGGTGGGGGGTGGGAGCATGGGCAGCATGGAATGTGCAGGGTCCGACACCAAGCTGTGTGCACACACTATCCCTAGCTGCAAGCACATAAATGGGTGGCTACACTCCTGCCCGTACACCAGAATAGGGGTACGGGCAGGTGTACAGGCAGGTGCCCATACACCACAATAGGGGTAATGTCCCGATCCATGGCCCCTGCCTCTGGGTAACCTGTGTCAATCAGTAAAGCTGTGAGGCATTGCCACAGCAAGATAAGGCCATACTGTCATGTTGATTGGTGTACAAGTATGGGATCCTCTGCCAGCACTGTACCAAGGTGCTGAACTGGATACTCAGACCCAGCAGCACATGTCTGCAGCTCCCACTTCAGAGTGGCATATCTTACCATGAATACGTAGGTGTCTGCCCACAATACTGGACACAGCTGCAGTCACCCTTGTCCCCCAGGACATTACTGTGAGCAAGATATTCCACCTTACAGTACATGATGACAGAAAACATCACAGTGTATACAGTACATGTGTCTGAATATCTCTGCTAACAGCAGTACCGTGCAGCTGAAGCAGCACAGACACAATCACCTACAGTACACAACATCCCTGTACAGTGTGTCCCCATATTCCAAATGATCGAGGGATACCCTGCAGAAACAGTTTGCTACCTGTAGGTGTACAAAACAAAGGTCTGCACTAAAGTACAAACTACTTGGAATTGATCCACATATTCAATACAGAAGGCTATACTGGGCATGCTTACACACTTAGAGAAATGAAGGCAATGTCAGACATCAATATACTGAAAGATCATACTGGGCATACTCACACACTTAAACAAATTAAGCCCATGTCTGCAAACAACACTGGACCATACATATCTGGCATTTGCAGATGTTACTGCATACACTTCTCAGTGTGTACCAGTCATGCCTTGCACACACAGTGGATAGGAATACAGACACATATCCAAGGACAACAAACTATAATAAGCCAAAAGTAGACATACATAGATGTATGGAAGAGATTGACTGCGACAAGGAGCCATCCATTATGAGGCCTGTCCCACCCAGCAGACAGCCAAATGGCTAAAACCACATGTGTAAATGTCACTCACTGTAGAAATTAGCCACCAGTATCCATCAGCATTACAGACTATGTGGTGCAAGTGCTAGCTGTGCAACATGACTGCACAAGGAAGTAGTCATCTAGCAACTGTATACATGTACCTGTGGAATATAACCCTGACTGTGCCTGTGTGTGGTGTGTCAACCTCTAGATGAATAGGTTATGGCCCATGCACACACACTGCCCTCCCCATAGTCCTACTGATAAGCCTCCTGAGGTCATCCACTTTGAAATACACCCTTAGGAAAGGTGTAGCCCAGTAATCTCTGTGGCATGATCCATAACTGCTTACTGCTGTAGTGTAATAAACTTGTTAGGTAGGAGTTCCAATCCCAGACCTGGCAACTGTGTGTGTGTCTGTGTGTGTCTGTGTAGAGAGCAATGCTTTTTAGGCTAGTCACACTCACTGCAATTCAACTGGCCTACTTTGGCAAGGCTGCTGATGTCCTTCATTGTGAAATACACCTTTCGGAAAGCTGTAGCCTAGTAACCTCCATAGCACATCATATAACTGCATACTGTTGTAGTGCGATAAACTAGTTGGGTAGGAGTACTAATCCCAGACATGGCAACTGTGTGTGTGTGTGTGTGTGTGTGTGTGTGTGTGTGTGTGTGTGTGTGTGTGTGTGTGTGTGTGTGTGTGTGTGTGTGTGTGTGTGTGTGTCTCTGTCTGTGTAGAGAGCAATGCTCTTTAGTCCAGTCACACTCACTACAATTCAACTGGCCTACTTTGGCAAGGCTGCTTTTCTATGTATGTGTAGGGAAGAATGCATTTTAGGCTAGTCACACTCACTACAATTTAAATACCCTACCTTGGAATCCTGCTGATATCAATCACTGTGAAATACACCTTTGGGGAAGAAGTACTCCAGTAATCCCCGTGGTACATCCTATAACAGCTTCATGCTGTAGTGTGATATAGAACTCTGGTAGGGATTCTATTCACACACATGGCAGTTGTGGATGTTTTGTGTGTGTTTCTATGTCTGTATAGGGAGCAATGCATTTTAGGCTAGTCACACTCACTACAATTCAAATGGCCAACTTTGGCAATATTGCTGATGTCATTCACTGTGAAATACACCTTTGGGGAAGGAGTACTCCAGTAATCTCTGTGGTGCGTCCTATAACTGTGTAGTGCTGTAGTGTAATAAAGTAGTTAGGAAGGAGTTCTAATCCCAGACATGACAGGTGTATGTGTGTGTGTGTGTGTGTGTGTGTGTGTGTGTGTGTGTGTGTGTGTGTGTGTGTGTGTGTGTGTGTGTGTGTGTGTGTGTGCATGTGTCTCTGTGTTTGTAATTCATATCCTGTGTGGAGGTGGTTGTGAGTGTGTAACAGCTGGACACAATGTAGAGCAGGTTTTGCAAAATTCTTATATGGTGGCTCAAGTATATATCACAATGTCCACCGTACAGGGATAACAGATGTGAAATGGCCGAGAGGCTATGGTGCAAATCCATACCCCTACACATGACAGCAAGTCCAGGTGAACAAAGTTAGCAACTCTAGTATTACCCAGACAACACTTTCAACCCATGTGTCATACACACACGCAGTTGCCTAGGCAACAGCCGCTGTGTTGGTAGCACCCTGCATATTACCCACTGATAGCAACCATAGTGTGATTGCAGTGGGTACAGAAGGCATGGCACCCTGTCCATCAGTCCAAAAGGCACGTACATGCTGACAGTGCACCTTCCCCATGTTTCCCACTGGGCACCTGCAACACCTGTGGTGCCATCAAATGTAACCCACAAAGGACATACCATGCCTGAATATTATGCCCTGTATGGACAGATGCCACTGACACCAGGGAATACTGGTATAGTGGTATCAATGTGGGTGCAGGGTAAACCTGCTCTACATTAGCAGTTCCTGCCACATGAGGCCAGGACTGGCACATCTGATGATAACAATCTGTGTACACAGCATGGGCCAGACACCCCAGGTACAGTTCCACATGTCACTGTACATGAATGTTGGAGGTGTGCACATCCCAGACACCGTCCATGTCATGGATTAAGGAACACATACATGGCAAGCAATGCACAGCATTGGCCACATGCAGTAGTCACCCAGGTGACTGAATGGTGAATACAATACCCACCTGTGTGGGCAAATCCAGAAACTACTCCCCTGCACCACAGTGCAGACTATTGTCATCTAGCCTGATGCCAGGGTATACCCATTACCTAGCCTTGTATAGTGGTCTAGCACAGTTGACCACTACACACCCATGAATCAATGCACCCATGGATGTCAGTACTGGCACAGTGTGTGTGTGTGTGTGTGTGTGTGTGTGTGTGTGTGTGTGTGTGTGTGTGTGTGTGTGTGTGTGTGTGCGTGTGTGTTGTATGATGCATATGATAACATTCACACTCACTACAACCCCCATTGGCATACTGAAGCATGCTGTCTGATGTCAGACATCTGCACCTACCCTTTGCCCATATAACCTCCGTATGACTCCTGTGGTGCATGTGATACCTGCACAGTAATGTGTTGTGGCAATCTCACTAGTGATGAGTTATATTCCTGGCCCTGCCAAGTGTGTCATTGTGTATGAGTCCCTGTGAGAGTGTGGCTGTGTTGACGCTGGCACCTGTCCATGCAGACAGGCACGTGTACTACACCTACCGTATAGCTACCATATCTTTGTTGCAGATGTCACTCACCATCACATATATATTTTGAGGGCTCCTCAACATGTAACCTATGTGGTACATCCATTAACTGCATAGAAATGAGATAGCACTACATAGTCATCAGGGGTTTAATACCCTGTGCTGGTAGGTGTGTGACACAAACATGCTTAGGTATTACTGTCCCACCCCTCCCTGACTTTTCTTTGCCTCTGTCTGCCTCTCTCACTCCCTCTCTGGTGGATGTGGAGACTACACCTGCTTTGCTTAGGCAGCAGCATGTGTATTTTAAGTGATGTTCATGATCAGCTGATGGCCACTGCATGAATTGCAGTCCTCCTCTAGCTGATTGCATGTGGAACAGCTGTGCTAACATTCCCATAGCCAATTGCATGGAAACACACTCTAATATCTAGGAACATCATGTTGGTGTTGGGCCTTTTCATTCACTGTGAGCAGGAACAAGATCTGTTGTTTGGCAAACAGCATCTCAGATGGATTTGGGAATTACCTCTAACAACATATGCTGTGGAAACAGGCCAACACACAGGAGGGGGATGTACCTGACCTGGTTAAAGACTGTAAGTGCTGCTATACTGCATCTGCAGTAATGTTGGTTTAACAGGGTGTGCGTGGATATGGCTGTCCTACATGTTTTAATATCTGCCATGTCAGTGCTATGTTTATGAGGAAACTCCCATATGTAGGGTCATCTGCAGACTGGGCAGTGTGTGGTGCATTTTGTTTCATGTGTTACCCACAGAGCACCTATCTGTGAACTGCAAAAGGTAGTGTGAGGATTGCAGTCTGTAGATGGTTACAGTTGTGAGAGTTACTGACTTCATATCCCTCATAGGACATATGTTGCAACAAACCCAGTTACAACAGTAAATGCATGAGGTTATCACAGCAACATGTCAATACTGGCCCTGTGTATGTGCCTCCAACCACAACTTTGTCAACTTTTGTACATATGTCATGCAGTAAGAGGTGCATATGTGCTGTACACCATAATTAGTGACATCATATCTGATACCAAGCCAGTGATATATCAGACTGCTACACATGTTATGTATAGTAGGGGTTATATTTGATGACATAACCTGGACATTCTGTGGTTGTATGTACAGTACTGAGGTCTGTGTATGTACGGTGAATGTCAACAGTGTGTGCATTGTTAATATGTACTTTGGCCTGTGTACAGACTGTGGTATATGTCATTGTTCTTGGTCCCATTCTAGCTGATGTTGCATGCTGCTCCACTGTATGTTACCCTATTGGCTTACATGTCCCATACCACAGACAGGCATCAGACTACACAGTGTAGCGGCCCAGTATATGTAGGGTTAGTGTGTGAGTGGCACATATGAGGATGGTGTTGAACAGATAGTCCATTTACTGTAATATTATGCTAGCTTACCATATGTTCACATTGTTTGTGGTTATGCACTTTCACACAGATGTATCGTACTCTGTGCTGTGACATGCCTGTAGAGTCTGCTATGTATGCAGGTACATGTGCATTCATCCATAAGGAATGTAGGCCAGTGTTGAGCCAGTCTACCTGTAGCCTGCACAGTGCTTTGTTATATGCCTAGCAGCTTAGTCTACTTACCCAGTGAGATGTCATGTCCAGAAACTTGCCAGATGTACTGCTGCCGGACCTCCCTTAACAGTCATGTATGTCAGACAGTGCAGTGGGATGCTGTACAGATGTATGTCAATATCTAGTGGGTAGTATGTGGCCATGGCACCTCTGTACCATCAGTTATTATGTGTCAGGACAGACAGGGGTGTGTGAATGCATAACCTGTGGGGGAAAATGTATACCAGTCATTACATGTTATACCCATCTACATGGCTGTTAACATCCACATTGTCAGGCTTGTCCCACATGTCTTGCACTAAGGGGGTCTGTGTCTACCTCTGGACTGTCTAAAGTGTGTCAGAATGTCCACATATATTGGCCAATATCTCTAATGTAGTCCACAGGATCATTATATGCTAGCAGCGTTACTGTACTATAATGTCTTTAGGATGTCTGTCAGTAGCCAATGGTGCACATGTTAAAAGCAGATGTGACCTCCCACACACACCATGTCTGTGAAGACAATCCCTATTACAGTAGCAATAGTCTACAACTATACCTCCTATACATACCTGATATCCCCTTGCACTATAAAGTTGGGACTATAGGGGCTGAGGTAAGGCTACATTCAATGTCCAGGACATATGATGGAAATATATGTATATATAATTATACAGATATCTTTATAGATATATACACATATACATAGCAATGTATATAGATGGATATGTATATGTACATAGATACACATATAAACACCCAGATGTATACATATACAGAGCAATATATGTCTACACATATATAGATAGAGATACATATGCACATATACGTATGGATATCTACATATACATTGACAGTAGTAGGTATATCACAATAGATATGTATGTACATATAGTTATAGACATCTGCATATATACCAACATAACTAGGCATATCTGTACACACAGGATGTGCATACATCTATACATATATATTTATATATATATATATATATATATATATATATATATATATATATATATACATATATCTATATATACATATACGTATATCTGGGTCTATACTGAAACATCGAATGCTGAAAACAGTGAACGATGTTTCATCGACACATTTTCAGCAAAAGCTGAAAATGTCAAAACCACAGAACAGCGATTTCTTTCCCAGCGAAAGAAATCGCTGTTCCAACCAAAAAAAAAAAAACATTAAACACTTCCAAACACATACACACATACCCTAACCATAATTGTACCCTCCAAAAAACAGTAAACAGCTGAATACACTTATGCAAGTAACCCAACCATACATCTAATGAAAAAAAAGTAAACATTTTAAAACATATGCACTTACCTTAACCCGCATCCTAACCCTAAGGTCAGTAACTTTTGCACATTTGCGTACACAGTTCCAAACACGTACACACTTACCTTAACCCTAATTCTACCCCTCAAAACAAAAGTAAACAGCTGAAAACACATACGCACATAACTCAACCATAGATCTAACGCAAAAAAAAAAAAAAAAACAGTAAACACTTTCATACATATGCACTTACCTTAACCTGCACCCTAACCCTAAGGTCAGTAACTGTTGCACATTCACGCTCGGGAGCTATACCGGACAAGGGACCACACTACAGTGCAGAACATGGCAAAGCAACAAAGCTGTCAAGCGACTTCTTTCCCAGGGAAAGAATTCACTGAACAACAGCTTCACTGTTTTGCCTGTTTGCTCTTTATGTGTCGATGAAAACACATTCGACAAAATGGGTTTTCATCGTTCTAATAAGAACCCGTATATCTATATATACATATATCTATATATACATATATGTGTATATATATATATATATATATATATATATATATATATATATATATATATATATATATATAGTGTGTACATACGAAGAGATGTACACATGGCCATATATATGTAGCACTATACAGATGTGTATACAGACATATGTATGAGTATACATGTGTATGTACATGTAGACATATATAGACCTATTATATATATACAACCATATTCCTGTCATGAGTAAACTTCACAGTTGTGTATACCCTCCCACATGTATCTCACCGTATGTATCTGCTATGTGTACATTATGTGATGCAACAGTCATATTAATGATGAGGACTACACAATTTAGGAACTAAAGGCAATTGTTCAGTACTACTCAATATGTGTATTGACAGCTATATTGATAAAACAGCAACTGTCTTTACAGTGGTGATGGCGTAGTGGTTTAGTGTTGTGACTTCATTGTACAGGGTCCTGGGTTTAAGACCTACAAGGGCAGTTCATTTTGTTGCTGGGCAGAACAAGGTCTGTCGGATAAGGCAGTTTTGAGTGGCTTTAAGCGGGTTTGCATGGGTTTGCATGAAGCTAAGCGGTGCTGAGCTATGGGTAAACGTACAGGCACTTACACAGTGTAGGCTTCACTTACCAGTGCGCAGATCAGCTCAACTGTTATACTGCAGCAATGTAGATACTTGCTAAGCATGGCTTAGCCCTGGTAACCAGGTCACACCACCCAGTCTGATAATCTGTAATAAGTGTATGTAATGCCATGTACAATACATGCACCTATGTGCTGTCATTGCAGTAGCAAGGGATGTGAGTGTCATGAGGCCTGTACTGCACTGTTGCCCATGTGGATGTGTTACATACAGGTGTAGTAGCCCAGTGTACATGCTGGCCCACTGGCAGGTAGTGTATCTTGGCAGTACTACTGTTGACAGATCTAACCCAGGCAAGAGCAGAGTGCTAAATGTAGTACTGACAACAGGCACATCTGAGGGCTTAGCTGGACACTGAGGCCTCCCTGTTGTATCCCTGGTGTATGAGCTGTGTCACAGTATATACCCCTTACTGGGTAATGATCCATCATGTGGAATGTAACTGTAGACTACCGTCTATACAGCACATGTTAGTGAGGGCTTCCGACATATAGTTATAGCATATATATTGTTGTCAGACATCTATCTGTCAGCACACTCATGCTACTGCATAGCTACTTGCCAAGTTGATGCCTGTCAGTCCCTGTACAGCTATGCAGATGGCAGGTATCCAGCTGGGATATGTACAGGCAACCTAAGCTTGATTTATGCTGACATGTCTGCCCAGCTGTGTAAGAACTGGCACATATAGGAGATGTCACCCTGTATGGATCACATGCCATGGGTACCTCCACTACACTACACTACCACAGTCAACCAAACATGCTTGGGTACAGGTTTCCATTACAGACACTAACCATGTGTTGTAATGCATGTTGCATGCATGCCAACTTGATCACCTCAGTGGCCATGTGCAGGAGGCACCTGGAGGATTGGCTGATGCATGTCATTCTCATCCTGAAGGTCACCACAGTAGTGTCTTCAATAGCTTGCCTGCTGCCACCTGGCAGGTGGCAGGATACCACTGTACACAACCCCTACACAACCCATCTCCCCTTGGACAATAGCTAGGTACACAGCTATGACCACCTGCAGTGATGGACCCCTATACTGACACATATGTATGTGTGCATGACTGAGTATAGCAGTGTCTGTGTGTTAGCATACCTGTACTTGGGAATTCTATGAGGGTCTTCACAACCAATGCAACAACCACTGCCATAGTCAGTTGTGGCTGCTGCTGTATGGGACATTGCATGTACCCTGTTAAGCTCCCACCCATACCAGCTACAGCAGCCCTGCAGTACCAGTACAACAGTGTTTTACAAATGGGCTGATAGGCATGGGATACCCATTGTGTTCTGGCATGTGTGTATAATTGTGCATGTCCGTATATCTGTAGGGTATAGCATTCCGAGGCCACATACTCCTATTACAATACCCATTGCCACACAGTAGTACAGATAGTGTTCTTGCTACCCATAGGTGAAGCATGACAATGCAACACCCTACTATGTGTGTGGCATGTGCATTAGATGCATATCCCTGTAGTACCACTGTTAGGGTATACTATGGGTTGTATCCCAGTTGCAGCCAATGTGTAATGGTGAGTATGACAGATTGTCATCATGGGTTTCAGGGAGTACAATATCCAATGGAGGATGTAGGTGCTGTCTACACTGTAATTACACCAAGGTAGTCCCGGTATATGTCCCATGTACCACATTATGGTTACCACTGTCACCATCAACCATACAGGTAACTGATACCACAATCCAAGCCAGTTATGCATATGCTGTGTGCAGCCTACCTGTAACACATTGGACACACGGTCAAGTTAGTTAGCAGCGATAGGCCCTGGTATCTCAGATGTGTGTCTGGCTATGTGTCTGTTAATGTGTATATGACGGTATGTCACACTATGTATTGTTCATATATGCCATTACATCCCCCATTAGCATACTGTACATGTCTGGGGATGTTCTGCATGTAACATGTAACCTGGGACACACCTCACCCTAAACGCTGTGTGGTGTGTGCAATGTAAGCCACACACTTCAGTATCACTACATAGCTAGGTAGGGGTCTAGTCCCAGTGTTGCCAAGTAACAGTGTGTGTGTATGTGGATGGGTCTACATCAGGTTGCAGTGTATACATGCCTCAGCGGGTCACCTGTCCATGTGGCACACGCAATAACCGTTTTAGTAACCTGTGAGATGTGCTCAACTGTACCCCAGATATGTCACAGCCATGGTGTCACCACATTGACATACTCCATTGTGGAATATGACTGAAAACCATCCTTGTGCTGTCACATGTACACCTACAACACAAATGGATAACATTATAGGGACTGCAATCAACCAGTGTAGCTAACAGCTATAATGTATCATTGCTGGATGGCTACACTACCTGACATTTATGTATTACACTTTACTCCTTACAACTTGCTACACTGCAGTACTGTGGTACACTTATAGTCACCGTGTGCATCAGAACCATATCAGCCTGTCCCTGCATTGATGGTATGAATGACAGGGATGTGGCACAGGTACCATCACATGCACAGGGCATCCTTGTGCTGATACAGGTACACCTACAACACAAATGGATAACATTATAGAGACCACAACCAACCAGTGTTACTAACAGCTATAAGGCATCATTGCTGGATGGCTATACTACCTGCCATATATCCATTACACTTTACTCCCTACAACATGTTACACTGCAGTACTGTGGTACACTGTAGTACAGTCACTGTGTGCATCAGAACCATATCAGCCTGTTCCTGCATTGATGGTATGGATGACAGGGCTGTGGCACAGGTATCATCATATGCACAGGGTGTGATGTTGGTTTGCCAGAGGCCCAGGGTGGGCCATACATTTGACACCATGTGTGTGGGTGAGGGGTGTACTCTGGTGATGTGGTGTGTGTAGGTATTGGGTTGCCCTAGGTGTGTTTGCATAGTGTGTGGGTATGCATGCACACAGTTCTGCCATGTGGCTGCCCTACACAGGTGTTATGGACAGCTGCAGATCATACTTGGCAGGGTGTGCAGTTCATTGCCTCCAGCCACAGACACGTGGACTGTGCCTGCAAAGAGGTTCCATGGGCATGTCCAGGTACAGGTCTTAATGTACTACTCTCACATGCTGATGACAAATGTCCACTGCTACCAGGTCCCTCCTGGGACTGGCCAGGAGCACATGCATGTGGCCTGCTGTGGTGTGATGTAGGCAGCACACCCCCTGCACTACCAGGGCTGCTACTGCCACTACAGGAGCTCTTTGGTTTCCTAGCATGTCCATATTGACTGCCAGCTGTTGGTGCTGCTGGTCTGTATCCCCACCATACATTGAAGCACGGACACGCCACGGCCGATGAGGGCCATCATCTCACCATGCCATCTATCCGTGAGCTCGGTATAAGCATGGATGGTTGTCACTTACAGAAGCAAGAGCAGCCCTCTGCAGCCTCAGACCCTGTCTGGTGTAATGTTCCTTATGTGCCTGCACTGCCATGACAGCCTGAAATATGCGCCTGCTGATACCAGCTATGTCGCCTATGCCAGGAGCATGATGTCCAGCAGCCATACCAAGAGCACCCTGGGGTATCTGCCTATGCGGTGCCCTGACGGACATTCAGCTATGCCTGCTGCGACTGGACACAGTAGGCATGGTTACCACACTTTATTGTGCACTGCCACCAAGCGCCAGCTGTCCCTCCACTATGGCCACTGGTGATGGGGTATGTATAGACACTGAAAGTGTGTTCGGGGTTGGGGTGGCTAAAAGGGGGATGTCAAATGCTGGTGGAGTGTCAGTCCCTGACAACCCCACCTGTGCCTCAACAGTACTATCATCATCTTTGGTGTCTGTATGGACACCAACATCAGATTGCATGCAGGAGGGACCCTGACCCTCCTCGCCACCTGTGTGGGAAAACAATAAATGCACTTTAAAACTTGTACAGCATTGCCTGACAGTACACACATACACACACACACACACACACACACACACACACACACACACACACACACACACAAACACACACGTCCGTAATACCTACCTGTCCATGGCTTTACCGACAGTCCCATGTATATGTCCATGTGGTACTCCATCCTGCATCACACCTGTTAACATACACACATTGATACCACTTCTTTACATATCAGTCCTCTAAATGCCTACACAAGCAGTCACACCACAAGACCTATTGCTACATTACCTGCCTGACCTGTGTGCAGTGGTTTTACATGGCCACACTGCTGTCATTCTGTATGCACCCTCTGTATGTCTGGACATCATGAACATGGCCATTATATGTGTGGGCTACTATGTTCTATCCATAATATCATGCGCTGGTGTTGCATGTGTATGTAATGCTCAGTACATTCCAGATATGCTGGTCATTCAGCCTGTCGTGTGACAACTGTAATATATGGAGTGACTCCCTGGTGTTGACTAGTACTTCCCCAATGCATCTGTAGTGCTGCATACGTAGGTGACCTCCCTGCTGAATTCGATATTAAGGGTGTACCTAGAGTCTACCTTTCCTCTTGATGCCTGTTCCATGCTACAGACCAAATTATACTATCAACTGTCCTGTGATTACACACACGACAGGTTTTCCTGGTGTGTAATGTTGTAGTCCATGTCCATGCACTGCACAGTCCCAAACGGAGGTATATCTGTATGAACAGCCCACAATCTCACATGTGCATACATGGCCACCCATACAAATACACACCTGCACACACGCATCCTACATGCATCAACCTCCCTCTACTTCACCAGAGTGACCCTACAGATAAACTAACTAACCACCAGGATGCACACACACACACACACACACACACACACACACACACACACACACACACACACACACATGTGAGGTTGCAAAATGATAGTACATACAGTCCTCCTATTACCCATCTGTCAACATGCAGAACATATAGTACAGAACAGCATGTAGTTTAGCTATAGTCAATCCATGCTAGCAACAGTATACATGTGTGTGATGCATGTGCTGTGCCACTAGGTGATGCCCCTTCCCCTAGATACCACTGCACCCAAGTACACAGTATTGCTGTGCACCTGTTCTGCACCCTGCCATGTACTGTGCACCATACCTCACAGGTGTACAACCCATTGTGGAATGTGTAGTACTGTGTCAGTTATGTCAGCTTTAATGCTCACAGCTCCGATGTTTTTCAGCAACACACACCTGGGATGATATGTAAACAGTTGTCATTCGTGAATGCCTGATGCCTGATTTACAGCTCTCAACATCAGCAGACCATGTATGACCAATCCACTACCCTTACACTAACAACTGTCAGAGCATACCATGGCTATGGGGTGTGTACACACCCTTCCTGATATGATGCACCCATCTGTGATCTGCATTGGGACCACATCACTGCATATCTTAACAGTACATGTGCCTGATATGTGACATATGTCCTGTACTTTCACATGCAGTGTCTACAGAATGTGTTAGGTGTGTGGATGCTGACCGTGATGCATACACTCTGTGTGGGCGTATGTGTGCTATGATGGTTTGATGCACCTCTTGTTGTGTGTACTACAGCAGTCACTACTCCTGGCGGGGATATACCGGCGTGGGCCATCTGCAATTGCCAGTGTATGTTCAGTCTGCACTACACATGTCCCCCTACTCTGCATGATTGCAAGGTCTACTCATGTGCACATCCCTTGGTGTTCACACACTGCCTTCACTTTTGCTGTGAGGGTAGGGTTACGACTGCCACAGGTCCTGAACTTGACTATGTGTGGATACTGCCATTCTTAGCATCCTTAGGATCCCTGCTGCAGTACACTGGTGTGTCATGCTGACACCCCCTCCTTCAGCCTTTTTTCAGATGCATGACAAGTAAGCCCTACACACGTGTGTTACTTTGCAGTGTCCCATACACTGAACACCACATGTTACAGCCTAGTCCCAGCTGATAATGTGGACTACTGTAATGCCATATGCCATAGTGTATCTCTGCAGCAGTTGCCATTGTCCTACAGGTATATACACTGGTGTTGCACTGATTATCAGTTTTGTTCCAAACATGTCCCAACTGTAGGCCATGCCTCCCACCATTATGTTATTCCCTGTGGACACATTCCGCAATGACAGGATATTAGTTATTATGCAGGTGTCTGACATACCCTTCCAATACCCCTTCATGGCCACCCCTGTGATGCCATGCATTTCACAGCAACATTACATGTGCATGTACAGCATACATTCTAGGTAGGTGTGTTAGATGTGTGCATGGAATATACCATCGCCATTACACGCCCATTTTGTTGGCAAGCATCTACATAAACCATACTCACCAGCTACAGTCTGCTTGCCTTGGTGGTATCCCGGAGGGACCTAGATAAGTGGGTGAGAGATGAAATGTCAGTGGTCAGACCTGTGGCAGTTTTACAGAGTGGATGCAGTATTACAATACATCAACAGTACATTTCCACAATGCTACCACATCTGGACATCTTTTATCACTACTATGCAGCAACACAATATATCTATGACATGTCAAATATGCATGATCTACCTGTACTGATGCAGATGTATACACAACAGTGGTCTAATGATGTGCCCTGTGTCTTTACCTGTACGCTTCTCGGCCAATGTGTGGGTGACACCCACCTCCACAAAGGTGTCTGGTGGTTGGTGGCTGGCCGGAAGGGCAGGTGCCACGAGGCTGGCCAGGAGCTTTTCCACACGTGTAAGGGGGTGGATGGCATGGCCCCCCCACCCTCTGGTGAGGTGATCCCCCTGGACTGCAGCAGCACACCGACGGGCATTGCGAAGCAGGTCAGTATAGTGATGCCTGACCTGCTCCTAACTGCGGTTGTGCAATGCAACATAATTGACCCTGTGGACTAGGTCATTCCACAGGGTGGTTCGCTCCTTGCAGGTCATGTGGCCCTGCCAAACAGCATAGGGTAGTGCTGGATTAAGTATGTGATCAGCACTTCATTCTCTGCCGCTGATTACGTTGGCAAATGTGCATGTGACATCTTGGCTGGAAGACATAAAGATGGAAACAGGTCTGAGCAACTCATACAGCAAGGTTACTGCAGTTCTTAATACACATCTCTGTCAACCCCTCCACCATATCAGCTACAACAAACTGTACACACAACTCATTAGGTATGGCAACAGCTTACCTACCAATGGGACAGATATTGTATTTTACCACACTTTCAGCTATGTGATTGCAGCCATGTTCCCTGTGTGGACACTATCATTGCTGGCCTGTTGCATACTATTCACCTGCATGCCATTGTCAAGGCCACTATGGTTTCATACATGCCTGTGGTATGGCTGCTTTGTGATTGTTGCATATCTGACATTCTGTGTTATTGGGGATATCTGTGCATGCTGTTGGACGTGTTCTGGTATTTTGTACATTATTACTACCAACATATGTTCTATAACAGTGACACAATAACATGTATATGTAATATTGGCCAGCAGAACAACCTCTCCAGACCTATCTGTCCATGTTACCTGCCAACATCACATGTGTGTCCCACCCTGGGGTCTTCTCATGTACTGGTCCAGCAATACCATTAGGTGGAACCAACCCAGGGGATGTTGTCCCCACCGGGGGCACACACAGACATGTTCCTGCCCTCTGAGGTCAGATCCAGGGTTTTTTCCATAATGGGCTCCACAGACACATGTGGGATGTGCTACATCACTCTGAGGCATCCAGTACACATTCTCAGGGCCACCATGCTCCTCCTGCGCAGCCTCTAGGCCAGGCACCTTCAGGACATGGACTGCTGTTGTGAGTAGCAGTGGGTGGGATGCTTGTTCCCATTGTGTCCATATTGGGGCCCATGGGGTATCCACAGACCACAAGCACCATCCAGGGTGTTCACCCACCACATGTGTCACATACCACCCCTGTAGACTGTCCTCTATATCTACCAACCCTGACCACCTCCACAACTATACCTGCCATACTTCCCCATATTCCCATTACATACTTCACAGATGTGGGCAATGTGGTCCCAACAAGGGGTTAAAATGTGATGTACCTGTCCATGTTGCACACACTGCCAGCTGTAGATATCTGTGTGTATTGCTATGTGTGCTGTTGCTTCACACATAGCATGCATCACTGTGGTAGTAATATAGGGGACATTATTTACATACATTTATGTTTGTGTGTGTGTTTGTATATATGTAGACATGTGCATATAGGTATATATCTATATCTGTGCAGATATATGTGATGTATATATATGTGTTCATAGATATGTCTACACATGGGTATCTGTATGTTTGTGGACATACATGTGTGTGTGTGTGTGTGTGTGTGTGTGTGTGTGTGTGTGTGTGTGTGTGTATATATATATATATATATATATATATATATATATATATAGGTTGCGTGACCAAAGGTCGATCTGGTGTAATTCCGAACCGAAATGTCGAATCTCGGACTCATGAATGCATATAAAGTCGCGCGCAAAGTGAAATTCGAAAGTGCCGATCACACACCCGCCGCAACAAGTGCTACCTTGGGTCAAGAGAGGGGTATAGTAGCCTGGCCGGTGTTCAGTAATCTCGGGTTCGACATCTGCAGCTTCGACATTCTGCGGTCCTGGCATTCTGCTTTCGGCATTTTTGCATTCGGTCATCGGCCGTACACGCAAATGCATGTACAACATATATATATATCTATACCTATATATATATATTATATATGTGTAGATATGTACACATATGCATACCTACATGGGGGTACATTCAAACATCAGGCCCACAATCTCACAACACATTCCTGCACAGCTGCACTGTTCTGCCTTGCTACAACACAGACAGGTGCCACATATGGACACAGCCTGACATTAGGGGGGTATATGTAGGACCTGATTGCAGTTAACCTTATTACACACCTATGGCATTCCTGCATGATACATTACAGATTAACCTGTGTATCCTGCAAGCGGTGGGCTGTGGGTCTTACATGTCCATCATAATGGCATTACTTCCACCACCAACTATTGGCCGCATAATATACATAGTTTCCATTACACAACACACACTATGATGGCTTACATCTTGTCAGTCAGTGCTGATCTGCACAGTTGATGGCTATGGCCCACTACCCACAGGGACAGATACTATTGTCCATAGCAGTTGTTCAGTTGAACATCATTAAAACAACACCTGATGGCACATATAAATCATTCCACATCATCTATCCCATTATTATGGACCAGGTACTACATTCAGTTACATGCATATATACTTCACATACCTGTTGTGGGAATGATGTCTGTTCTGGATAGCTTGCTGGGTGTTAGTATAGTTTTTTTTTTCCTTTGGCTTTTGCTTTGCCTTTGCCTTGGGCTCCTTGTTTCTCTCTCTCTCTCTCTCTCTCTCTCTCTCTCTCTCTGTAAGTCTCTCTCCAGTAAATCAATTGAGCAGCTTTGAATAGATTACAGCATGGTTTTGTAGGTGA